>NC_043708.1:4730045-4748547 GCF_006229205.1 Suricata suricatta | reverse complement strand
CCCGCCGCCGCGGCCCAACCCGGCTCCGCCCGCCCCCGAGCCCCGCCCCCGGGCCGCCGCCACCGCGGCCCATTGGCCCGCGGCTCCGACTCATGGGGGGGCGCCTGTCAGCCAATCAGAAGAAAGTAGAGCTCTCCCAAGACGAAAGCGTCGCCAATCTCTCCTCGGCCCCTCCCCGCGGGTTTGCGATCTCTGTGGGCAGAAGGAGGAGCCACCCTCGGGGAGGAGGTTCTATTTCAGCAGTCCCGCCCACCCCCCCCCCCGAAGGGAGAGGCGATTCGAGAGCAACCGAACCTGCTAACGGAACTTGGGCGAGGGAGGCGGGGCCCGAGGTGCCCGTTCTCCAATCAGCGCCTAACGTGGGCGCAACCCAGCCAATTATGGTGCCGAAGCTGGCGGGAGCCGAGGCCGTTCTGCCCCGCAGGCCCAATGGGTGGAGAGAAGGCTGAGCCTTACGGTTAGGGGTGGCTGGGCGGGGCCGCGCCCGGTCTCTTGTTTTTCGTCGCAGACGCAGCGAGATGACGTAGCTTCCCCGACATTCCACGTCCAAGATGGCCGCGGTCGGCGAGGAGAGACGTCGCTAAGGGCTTGCCTGAGGCGAGGGGTGAGTGACCCAGCGCCCGCCGTTCACCTCCATTTACCCGGAGGTCGGGGTAGAGTATGGCCACTAGCCTCCACCCACTGGCAGAATCTCTTTTTCCGGATTCCGCCTCGCTCCGCTATCCCTCCTGCAAATCGAAGTTAGCGGGCGACCGCGGGGCTGCGGGTCGGGCTTCGGGAGGGTGTCTGAGGCACAGGAGCGGGGCAGGGAGGCCGGCGCGGACCCCAAAACCGGCAGCAGCCCTCGAAGTGAGGTGCGGCTAGGATTCGGAGACTTTCTAGCAGGTGGGGAGAAGGGTCGCGGGGGCGTGGGGAGGGTGGGTTCTTAATCGCGCGCGCGCGCGCCCTCTGAGCCGAGCAACCGTGGACTACCTGTATCTTCCCGGTTAATTTCGCAGTGTGCCAGTCCCTGTCGAGGTTAGGCCTGAGACTTCTACGTCTGGGGTACTCTCGACCTTGGAGTCCGAAGAGCCGTGTAACAGGGTGGGACTGGGAATAAGGAAAAGGCACTTCCGCGATTAGGTTCGGTCTTGCCGAGACGTGGTCTTTACCGATCCTCTCCTGGGCTGTTTGGTTTGTTATCAAAGCAGTCGTTCTTTACAAAGTTGAGGTGTGAGTCTGAGGTTATCTGAAAGCACCTAGACTGTTACCAGCCCCGAGCTTTCGCTAAATCATCGATAGGCACGACTTCTAAGAGCAATTGCTTGCGGGTGATCTTTTGTGTTTTCACGGTAAACCTAATAGTGGTTATGTATCTTGCTCTAAATCGCTCTTTAGAGATAAATTGCTCTTTAGAGGTATCTAGCTAGCATGGTGCCTTTCAGGAGTAGGCGCTCAGTAAAAATTTGTTTGAATGGTGTTGCTGGAATGAAAGCTCCATGAGGAGCTTTGTGTCCTCAGCACCTAGTAAGCTCTCTAGGTTGTTGAATGAAGAATGGATGCATGATGGTAGTAGTCGTGGTGGTATTGATCGACATTTTGGTTAAGATCGTTAGCGTCCCTAGGCTGCTTGCCTGTTAAATAACTTTGACTGTAAATGTCAAAAGTCATCCAGGATTATTTTATTTCCTTCAGAGTGACCACTCTTGGTGTCTGATTTTCGGGATTTTTTTCTTTTGTCTCATTTTGATTATATTGTAATTCAGTATTCAAACTTATTGATTCCTGCATAAAACATAACATTCGTTTCGTTTGAAGGGTGTACACATGGGTGGCTCACTTGGTTAAGCATCTGACTTCGGCTCAGGTCATGATCTCGTGGTTGTGCGTTCGAGCCCCGCGTCGAGCTCTGTGCTGACAGGTCAGAGCCTGGAGCCTGCTTTGGAGTCTGTGTCTCACTCGCTCACTCTCTCTCTCTCAAAAACAAACATAAAAAAATAATAATCTAAAGGCCCTGCGCTGGGTTCCTCGCCTGGGGGTTAGCCCCTGGCAGCGGTAAAGCAGGTGCAGTGTGTCCGTGGTGTAAGGAACTGTGTAGGGAGCTTGTTTCCACTGTCTCCCCCACTGGATCCGTCCCTTTTCCTCCCTCCGTCCCTCTCTTCCCAGCACAAGCCTTCATACTCTTATTTCCTTCGGGGGGGGGGCAGGAGGGTTAAGATTTATTTCCTCCCCCTTAAGTGATTTTTTTTTCATTATCTTCCTCAAACTTGTCCTTCCCTCCTGTCTCAGAGAAAGGGCTTCCTCCCTGAGGTTAACTTTTTTACTGTGCTTTTTATCTGTTGGCCAGTCAACCCCTCGGTGGCTTGTTAGCCTCCTCCAGTGGCTCCTTCCCTTCTTGCCTCCAACATCCTTCGTTCTCCTTTACACTGAATAAATAAGAAGAGCCCTGTTTCATAGCCTGTTCATTCCTTTTCACAGTCTCCCTTCTGCCCCACTGTACTTCTGCGAAGTTTTTGCTATTTATGTGCATGCATGTGTCTGTTTTACTGAGACCGGTCACACAGGACACTGATCACTCATTTAAAACAGCGTCCAAGCCGGTGGTCTTCAATACGGAATTGTACGAACATTCCTACAGTCAACTTCCAGTGGCTGAGAACTCCCTGCCGGAGTAACCTTTCCTTAATTCTTTGTTCTTTCGTCTTCTGTAGCGTTGGTCACTGCCAACTGCCACGCCTGTCCTACAGCCCATATCCCCTGGTTTCTCTTGCCGTTGAAGTTGCAAGTTTCCCACCTCGTGGACCATTCCTTCCCTTGCTTCCTTTTGGAGATGTTTCTGCTTTCTCGAGCTCTATCTCCAGACCACTTCTGGGTCCACTTTCCATCCTCCACCTGCCACCATGACGTTGGTTGTCAGTTCAGTACGGACGCATCCCGGCTGATAGGTTCTTCCAGATCTCGGCAGTCCTGTTGCTGTGTCTGGTGGGTATTTCCACACAGATGTCTGTGGGCTCTTCAGACCTAATATTTTTGGAGCCTGAATTCTCCCTGCCCCACGCCCCACCATCAAAACTACCTCCTTCCCCATGTCTTTTTTAGTATTCCCTCTGTCAAGCAAACCATTTTGAAGTCATCTCTTGCCTTTATTTGTTTGTTTGTTTGCCTCACCGCCCATTGTGCTTCCTTCTCTGGCGGGGACAGGCCCTCAGCACTCGCTGCCTGCACGGCCGCTCAGTCTCCTCACCCGCGCGTCTGCCAACAGCTCCTGCCCCGTTCTCCGTCTCCTTGCCGCACCGTGGTGGTTTCCGTGGCACTTGCCACTCCCTGACAAATAACAGCCTACTTGTTTCTCTTTGTCTCTGCCGCCAGAGCGCAGACTTCCTAGAACGTAGCTTCTGGTGGGGCAAAGACCTGCATCTCCGTTCTGCTGTGTCACTGAGGCCTGGCTCACGGGCTCGTATTTGAATGAATAACTCCGTGCAGAACTGTTGGGTCAATATATCTTAAAGTAGATGTCCCCAGCTAGCGTGTCATGAAAAAATTATAGATATTTTGAGATACTGATTTCCTCAGCCAGTTGGCCACTTGCTTTCTGCTCCACAAGAACGTGCATGGATGTTTGTTACTATTATTAATAACAAAAAACCCGGAAATATCTCAAACGTCCATTCACAGTAAAGTGGATAAGTAAATTGTGTTTTATTCAAAGGACACTGTACAACAGAGTTTTTCAGCTTCAGCACTATCAACATTTTGGGCCAGTTAGTTTCTTGTGGAGAGTTGTTCCTCTGCCTTGTAAAATGTTCGCCAACACTCCTGGACTCTACCCACTAGATCCCAGCAGCAGCTCCCTAGTCGTGACAACCAAAAATGTCTCCAGACATTGCAGTGTCCCCGAGGGACACACTCGCCCCGGCTGAAACCCCTGCTGTACGGTGATGAGGATGCACGGGTGCTGCGCTGTGCGGCAGGGATGGGCCCACAGAGGAAACATGCAGCAGAGCAGTTGTGCAGGAGTGATGTTCTGCCACTCCAGGGTCTTCAGAGCCCGAACCCGGCAAGGCTCGTCCCTGGGACTAGGGGTCAAGATAGCCGGGGGGGGGGGGGGGGGGGGGGGGGGGGGGGGGGGGGGGGGGGGGGGGGGGGGGGGGGGGGGGGGGGGGGGGGGGGGGGGCCCGGATCGTGGTTGGGAGAGGATCCAGGAGAGCATCCAAGATGCTGTGAAAATCAGTAAACCATACACTTAAAATCAGTGTGCTTTTCTTGTTGTGTGCTGTGATGCACTTACACATCGTTTTAACTTACGAAATCACTACTCACACGTAAGCAAGCATCCCCTGGCTGCTGAGGGATTCTGACCCAGAGGGGATACGGGGCACCTGTCTGGTCAGCGGTCTTATTTGAGTTTCCTGCACGTTTTATGAAGTGAAAGAAGCATGCAAGGATTACTTGTTTATCCGTGGCCTAGACGGGACACACGTTAACCCTTTACCAGCTTTACTCTGTGCACCTGTGTTTTAGGGAAACCATTTGAAAATAAGTTGCAGACAGCATGATACTTTACTACCCCGAGGTACTTCATTCAGCCTGAGAATAGTCATTTTTGCATATAATCAGTGTATCATTATCATTACCCATAAGAAAATTAACAGTTCCTAATAGCCTCTGGTACAGAGCCCATATTAAAATTTCGCTAATTGTTCAAGATTTCTTTTATGGCTTTTTATTTTAATGAGGATCCAGTCACGAGTCCTACGTTAGTTTGAGCCTCTCTAGTCTTTTGAAATCTGAGGAAGTTCCTCCCATCTTTTGGTTTTTTTCATGACATGGACTTTTTTGAAGAGACCAGGTCAGTTGTCTGGCGGAGGGTTACATTTCTGGATGTGACTAAACGTTTCCATGTGCCATCTAACTTGTTCGTCTACTCCCAGTATTTACCGTGAACTGGAAGTTAGGTTTCAGGTCTCGGTTGAATTTAGCCTTTTAGAGGGAAGAATACTGTGTAGGTGGTTGATAATTCTTTCCTATGGCCTCATGTCAGGAGGCCACGTAACAGCAGGTTTTCACCCTCGTAGTGATGCCAGGTTTGATTGCTTTTGTTAAGGCAAAGGTATTTTTCTTCCACATTAATTAATACCAGTGCTAGTAAAGTAGACTTTGATGTGTGTGTGTATGTGTGTGTGTGTGTGTGTGTGTGTAAAAGGTATGGACTTATGGATTTTTCATTCACTCTTTTACAATCATTGTCATTTTTCTTTATAATATTCACATTCCCTGAGTCTGTCCACTGAGAGTCCACTCTGGCCTCTGTGTCTTTTTAGAAGCTTCCATTAGTTTTCGTACACCTCAGGCAGACCCCTGTCCCAGACTGGAGAGGAGAAAGGAGACCTGGTAACTAAGATCTGGACACTGATGTGTTCCTGACTATAGGAATGTTGTTGCTTCTAGATACTTGTGGTGAACAGAGCGGGGATGCGTGTGTATACGTATTTTAACCATGATTTATTCTTATATTTTCCATTAAAATTTAACATGACAGGTTATCCTTAACCTTTGATCTTGTGCATATATGTTTCCTTTGAACTGGAACTCTCGATTCCTAACAGCGCTAACGTTGCTGTTGCTTCGCTTTTCCCCACAGTCCGCGTACACAGATGGTTTGACCGGGCAGAGCATTGATGCCGGTACCAACATAGTCCCGAGGGAGTTTAAGATTTCCTGCAGCTCTTTTGTCCCTAGACTGTGTTTCACTCAGGATGGAACCAGAGCGGGAATTCCTTACGATGACTTTCTGTGTTTCCTGTTTGGTATACGCTGGGTTTATTTTGAGTTTTAGGATTTGCTTTTTCTTTTTAGTTAAGTTCACAAAGGTGTTAAATATTTACATAATTCAGAAGTCTGGAGTTGCAAAACGACTCATGAGCCAACCCAAAAGAGACGCTTCCGATGGCTGTAGCTGAAATAGTTGGGCAACAAAGTAAACGATGGTAGTATTGGCTTATAACTCAAAGAATCAAACAAATGCTGATGAGTCCATGCTAATATAAATAAGTGATTGGATGAATAAATAAATGAATGAGGGAGAAGAAACAGATCTTTCTCACAAAAGAACTCCAAATAATGTTGAAGAAAGGAAGGAAGGAAATAGAAAGTCACCATTAGAACACCACAGTAATTGGGGTGCGGGGGGGGGGGCTCAGTCAGTGGAGCATCTGACTTCAGCTCAGGTTATGATCTCACAACTCAGGAATTCTAACCCTACACTGGGCTCTGTGCTGACAACTCAGAGCCTGAAGCCTCCTTCTGATTCTGTGTCTCCTCTCTCTGCCCTCCCCCTCTCGCGTTCTGTCTCTCTCTCTCAAAAATAAATAAGTTTTACATTTTTTTAACAAAAAAAAAACCACAATAATTGTTACAGGCCAGACCCTCAGATGAATGCTAGAATTAATGGGCGAAACTTTAAGGAGAAAAGGGAATCATTTGCTTAGTGTTTTGCGTTGCAAAATACCTTCCCAGAAATGTTCACTAATTACTGTGGTAGTTAGAGAACTTATGTCCCCACGTTGGATTCTTCGCCTTCCAAGAGATGCAGCTTAATTCCCTCCCCTTGAGGTTGGGCTAGACCTTGTGACTCATTTCTGAGGAATAGAAAATGGTAAGGAAAAAATAGTACCTTACAGTGAGAAACCTGGCGAGACCCCATCCTAACCGGGTGATCACGGTTAATACGGACGGTGAGCTCCAGCATCTGACCTGGTGAGGTGGGAGGGGCGCCCTCACCTCTGTGGCATTCTTCCCCCAAACTCCAGTCTGTTCTTGGGGGAACATTCGACCTGAAGCAGAGGCATTTCCTTGTGCCTAGTACTCTTCAAAACTGGCACGCTCATGAAAACCCAGGAAACACTGAGAAACTGCTACTGGAAGGTACTAAGGAAATATAGCCCCTAAATGCAGGGTAGCATCCTGGATTAGATCTGGAACAGAAAAGGTATTTTTGGAAAAACTCAAAATTTTGACTCAAGGCTGTAGTTCAGTTATACCAAAATTAATGTCTTAGTTTTCGTAAGTGTATCATGGTTGGGTAAGGAGTTAACGTTCGAGGAAGCAGAGTAAAGGGTGTACGAGAATTCTCTCCTGTCTTTCAGCTCTTCTGTGAACCTACAGGTATTTTCAAATCAAAGGCTTCTTAAGAAGTCAAAGCTGCGGGGGTGACTGGATGGCTCAGTCGGTTGAGCACTGACTCTTGATTTTGGTTCAGGTCATGATCTCACAGTCCCTAAGATCTAGCTAGGGATTTTCTCTCTCTCTCTCTCAAAATAAAAACACATTTAAAAAAAGTCGAAGCTATGTAAAAAGAGATCGCCAGAGCAGCATTGCTCCTTCCCTTTCCGTTCTGTTCTTCCCTGTTCCCTATTGTATATTGTAACCTTTTTTCTTATTGTTAGTTTAAAAAACAAGCTCAGATGTCTGTTGTTTCTCCTCTTTTTTTACATGGATACTACCATACCGTGTACACTGCCCTGCATCCTACTGATCCCGGAGCTGTCTCCTGACTAGGACTTGAAGGGTTTCTTTAGTCTTTTTTTGTACCAGCATGATACACCATTAATGGTCATGCTAGCTGTATTTTATTCAGCCGGTGCTCCATTGAGGGACATTTGGGCTGCTCACTGTTTTGGCTATTGTAAGTGAAATTTTCATGAATAATCTCATGCATACACTGTTTCATACTTGGAATGGTATTCTCAGAGTAGATTCTTCGGAGTGGGATTACTAAGTAACAGAGCAAATGCATACGTAATTTTGTTAGATATTGCCAGATTCCCCTGTGAGCGTGGTTCCCACCAGCACTAGATGGGCTTGGCTGCTTCCCCCGGCCTTGCCCACAGAGTCTGTAGTCACACGTTTGGACGTCCTGCCAGCTGAGAGTTGAGAAAGTATCTCGGTATGACATCCGACTGGGAACGCTGCATATTTCCTGAGCATCTGACTGAATTCTCCACGTTTACTTAGGCTTCATCTAACTGACTGCCCCAACCCCCGTGTCATTGCCCACTTCTGTCACACATACAAGCAGAAATTAGTTGAAGAAGACTGCTTTTTTCCTGGCTCCTAATTTCTTCCTGTTGGAGGAAAGATCAGATGTGTAGGGCTCCCAGGTGTGAGGAGGACAGGGGGTGCCTTCAGCCCTGCCGAATCCCTTCCCACCAGAAGTGAGGCGGCACACAGAGGTTAGGCTTCCAGATTCCCGATGATGCCTCTGGCCCGGAACTGAGCTAGTGACCGCTGGTTCCTTGCCAGCAGGACCCACCCGGTCCTAGCTGCCTCTTTAAAGTACTTTTGCTGACCTGTTTGGAAATGGCTGTTCCCTGATGAGTTTACAAACGGTTTACGTATTCCAGTGGCCTCCAGATGACAGTCCTTGCTTTCTGTTTTCTTTCCTCAACATGATGCTTTTAGAAAGTCTTTCTTCTGAATGAAAAAGAAGAGGACGAGAAAGCTAGAACGATTTAAAGGATCTCCTTTCTTCCCTTGTGGACCACCTCCTTCCACCCGTAGCCCCAGAATCACTGCGCCCAGACACCCGCTTTATATTGCTCACAAGTTCAGTGACTTGTGCAGGTTTGAATTCATCCAGTCTGCTGGCTCTTCTAAGTGAAATGAAGTAAACTGAAAATGGGAAATTCTGATTGGGTGCTGAATGGAAGAGTTGGATACTTTTGGAGCATAAATCTTTTTAAGGGGTTAAGACAGGCCCGGATTTTACTAAAGAATGGAATCTAGACCAGCATGAGGGGATTGAGTCTACTGAAGAAAGGCAGAAAGGAACGTGAGATGGAAATGCTCTTCCTTTTAAGCTGCTAGGAAGTTTGGGATTTATTATTCCGTGGGTCACTTGTGTGTTAAATTGGCTTTGGGGGGGCGAGCCTGGGCTTGTAATGGTCAATCAGTAGTGATGCTTCTCTGAGAAATTTTTTTTACAGTTTATTTATTTTGAGAAGGAGCATGTGAGCAGGGGAGGGGCATAGAGAGGGGGAGAGAGAATCCCAAGCAGGCCCCGAGCACTGTAAGCACAGAGCCTGACATGGGGCTCGATCTCACAAACCATGATATCATGACCGGAGCTGAAATCAAGAGTCAAACGCTTAACTGAGTGAGTCACCCAGGCACCCCTCTGGGAAATTTTGATCCGAAAGTAAGTATCATCTGTGATTGCAGACTGTTTTTAATGATCCGGATTGTTTAATGTGGAGTATGCCTTTCCAACTTTGCTGCTCCTTCTCTTTTTCTCTTAGGATTCTAACATTTTCAGAAAATCTTTTGGAAAGAATAAGTCTACTTCAATAAATGAAGGAGAATAAAGAAAACTCAAGTCCTTCAGTAACCTCAGCAAACCTGGATCACACGAAGCCATGCTGGTACTGGGATAAGAAAGACTTGGCTCACACACCCTCGCAGCTGGAAGGGCTCGACCCGGCCACGGAGGCTCGGTACCGCCGGGAGGGCGCCCGCTTCATCTTCGACGTGGGCACGCGTTTGGGACTGTATCCTGAGTCTCCTTGGAATCTGTTTCAGATAGCTGCCCCCCCCCAGCACCAAGAATTAGATTAGATACTAAAATCAAAATATATAACACTGTCTCTGTACTGAAACGGGTCTTAAATATTTCTATTTAAATTTTTCCCTACTAACTTGGCTCCTCAGGGGTTTTCTATTTCCTGTTTGTCCTTTAAGCGTGTAAACCAGCCACTAGTAGCCTCCAGGAGGATGCCCAGCGGTCGCAGTCAGGTGTGCCCAGAGGGTGGGGAAGCCCTGCTTGTTAGAAGCAGGAACTTCAGCTTCTAATTCTCGTGTCAGAATCCAGAAACCCTCAGGGTCCCGTGCTTTGCCATCAGAGTGTTTAACACCGATTTTGTTGTTACTGTTTGTCTTTATTTTTCCACATTTAACTAAGAACATAACTTCTAAAAAATCTGGGTAAAGTCCTTAACCAGAACAACAGACACTATGATACCCTGGCAACTGGAATAATTTATTTTCATCGCTTCTATATGTTTCATTCCTTCAAGCAATTCCCAAGATATGTAAGTGTTTGAATTTTATTATAATTCTCTATCCCATGTTACTCTTTCCGCACAGTTTACTGGACTGATTGTAGTCTCTTTCTATTCTGTTTTCCAGAAAGTATTTATTTCTATGTAGTACATGGTATCCATAAATAATCAAGTTTGAACTTCTGTTTTTTCCAACCAATCTTCTTTAACTTAGGCCAGTGTGGACCACAATCATATTACAATTTGTGTGGAATTTACTTCCTTCCTACCTTTTACAGGATAAATTTGGGCTTATAAGTACTTAAGACCCCAAAAAAGACCAAGAGCACGTCTTTATGCCGTATCACTCATTCCTTAGTTACCCCTTAAACTTGCAGGTGACAGACAGGGAGCCTGCCTCGTGGAGCCGGGGTGGGCGGTGTGGCGTGTACAAAGCACGGGGTCAGTCGTGAGGCCGCAGGAGACGCAAGGAGGGCCGCCTGGAGCAGTCAGGGCGCGGTCACTGACTTCCTAGAGCGATCCGGGAAGGCGGCACAGGAGCTGCCAGCCCTTAGTTAAGCCTCGACTGGAGGCAGGGCTTAGACGTGCTGAGATGGGACAGAGCGGTCAGTGCAACAGAAACGGGCTGAGGAGGGACACTGAGAAGCGTGCTGTTCTGTGTCAGCCCGGCCAGGGAGGCCCGAGCGGCAGGAAGGGATGGTGGGGCCTGAGGCGGAAAGGTAAGCTGGACCGGCCCATGGGGAGCCTCAAACGCCAGACCAGGGAAATCTGACTTGAGTAGGTAGATTGAAGTGACCCAAGGGATTTCACAAGGAAGGTGACGAAGACTTACCAGGAAATGAACATGTTGGGGATCCTTCCTCTTGCTCAGGTTTTACCCGGTTTTGCACGCATGTCTTCCTCACTAGTTTGTAAAGTTCCAGAGGAAGGGGCCTGTGGCAGAATCAGCTCCGTGCCCGGCATGGCGTCTGACGCCTACCGTGCTTGGGGTCCCGTGGGGGTGGGGCCGAGCAGTGAGGAGGCTGCAGGGGGTCCTGGCGGCTGGAGGAGAAGCTGTGGGCCGTGGGTCCAGATGGATCCCCCGGCCGAGCCTGTCCCTGGGCTCGCCCTGCAGCAGAGCGCACTGCTCGGGAGCCGCCGGCGTGGAGGCCGCCACGGAAAGAAAGTTTGTTCCTGTGATTCTTTTCCTTTCTGGCATCTGTTTTGTCTACATGACATTTTCTTTGAAAAACTCCATTTAAAATAATTTAAGAAGCCAAATTGGGAGTGGGTTGTGTGTGTGTATATGAAATTTCCTTCAAGCTTTTTGAGCATCAGAGCATTTGTGAACCAGTAAAAGGAAGACAGGAGGATAAGGGGACCAGGTTGTGGCGGAGGCCAGAGACCCTGGCTTGTGTCTCCTGCCGCTTCGTGAACAGTGTCTCCAGGGCTCCTATCTCCCCTGCAGGTGACAGGAGCTTGTTGTCTCTTCCTGGCTGGGAAAGTAGAAGAAACGCCCAAAAAATGTAAAGATATCATCAAAACAGCTCGCAGTTTATTAAACGATGTGCAGTTTGGCCAGTTTGGAGATGACCCAAAGGTAAGAATCTTCACTTCCTGCCTTCAAACCTTGATTCCTCACAGTAGCGTTGGGGTGAGGGGAGGTTCCTCGTGCGGCCCCTGTAGCTTCCAGTGCGCGCCCCTTCCCCAGACCCGAGACCCGAGAGGGCCCTGTGCGGAAGGCACTAGCCCTCGCCCCTGCCGGAGAGGAGGGAGGATGATGCGGCCCGCAGGCCGGGAGCACCTGCCGGCCACACGCCTCGTTCTGAGCACTGAGCGGCAGCGGCCACTGGACGTGAGCGGAAACCGGCTTGCTCCCAGGAGCGCTCCCAGACCCGGGCGCGGTCCAGCCGCCCCCACCCCACCCCCAGCCCGGCCGCGACGGGAGGACGGCATCTCCAGCCA
The DNA here is from genome assembly GCF_006229205.1 of Suricata suricatta. Classification (NCBI taxonomy): domain Eukaryota; kingdom Metazoa; phylum Chordata; class Mammalia; order Carnivora; family Herpestidae; genus Suricata; species Suricata suricatta. The sequence continues at coordinate 4,736,569 of NC_043708.1, read as the reverse complement.
GCTCCTGAAGAGGCAGAGAGCAGGCATGGTGGACGGACGTGTGCCCGTGTCTGCTCATGCTGCGTGTCTTTGGGCTTCCGGAGAATGTTGGAAAGTGTTAACACTGGCAGCTGTTTTCAGACACCCAGAGTCTGCTGTTGGATGTGCCATCCATCCTGGCCCCTCCCCACAGTCCCTGCCACTGTCAGGAACGGCAGTGAAATAGTCCCAGAGGTGCCTTTAGCGTGTTTCTCCTGTTCTCAAAAGACCGCGCTCGGAGCCCCGGAGTGGCTTTCCTCCCCTCCGGACTCCTGTCAGGCTCCGCGTGTCTGAACTGCTGCCACCTGTTGTCACTGTGATTGGTTGTTTGAAGTTTGTTTATTTTGAGAGCGAGGGAGCGAGAGAGCGAGCGAGCACGTGAGAGTGCGTGCGCTTAATCGGGGGAGGGGCAGAGAGGGGAAGGGAAAGCCCAAGAAGGCCCTGCACTGTCAGCACGGAGTCCGACGCGGGCGCCATCTCTGTGAACCGTGAGTTCGTGACCTGAGCCGAGGTTGAGTTGGGCGCTTAACCAGCTGAGCCACCCAGGTGCCCAGAGGTGGTTGGATTTTAATCAGATAATCACACAAAAGAACTCTCCTCGACTGTAAGAGCTGTGACAGCAGAGACCATGTCATCTGTGTGCCAGGTGCCTGGTACAGTGGACAGAGCGGGTACTCGGCAGATACCTGTCGGGTCCATGACAGACTCAGCGTGCAGTAAAGCTGGGCGAACCAGGACGCGTGTGGCACCGCTCGGTCTGGCCCTTCGTCGCTGGCTGGTGTTGCCCGCACAACACAGGTCCCCTCTGTGTGTTTGTAAAATGTGTTCGTTTTCCTTCCTGCTTTGAGGAGTTAGCAGAGGCCCAGGATGCCTTTGCGTACGTTGTAGTTGGGATTCATACTAGCAGTTTGTAAGTACTGTCAGTATGGGTAACCGCCCCTTGAAGTGGCTTATTAACCTCTTCCCTGGTTATGAAAATGTGCGTCTGTTAGGAACTCTTACTGACGACGAGCAAAATGTAGTCGGGCAGCTGTGGCGTCCCCCCCCAGACACCTGCGGGTGGCTGAGCCTCTCCGAGGAGGCGGCAGCCCCTCGGTGTGTGTCATCCTCGGTCCCTTAGGGGACGTCCCCTTTTACCCTCAGCGTCTGCCTGCTCTGCCTCCAGCTCAGGAAACCAAGGCCCGACAGGCACAGTGGGGTGCGCGTCCCGCAGGTGGTGCCCCAGGAGAGGGGAAGCGGGAGGGTCCCCTCACCCAGGCTTTTCAGGCCGGGCGGGCCTGGGGCGAGTAGGCAGGGCGGCTTTGAAGCCTGCCCTCCTTCCTGTCACGTGCGGCCTTCCCAGGGCTGGGCTGCGGCTGGGGGAGCCAGAGGGAAGCGCCGCATCTGAGGGCGGGGAAGACATTGTGGGCACGTCTCTCCCCCAGAGAGGAGAGCAGGGCAGTTAATGGGGGGGGGGGTGACGTAACAGGCGGTAAAACAAGACCGCGAGCCATGTGGGACTTTTCTTCCTTAGTGAGCTTGGCCTCAGCTGTCTGGGTTCCCCCAGTGTGTTAGTTTCTCCTGTGTTCAACAAATCCTCATTCCAGCCGCTGCTGTTGTCACTAGGCCTGAAACAGGTGGCCAAGTAGACGTGGCCTTTGCTGTTCTTGTGGATCTTGTAGCTGAGTTGGCATAGATTTTAATGAAATGACCCTAGGGCCGACTGGTTATGAGCTGCGAAGAATACCATAAAAAGGTTACTTAAAGGCACAACGAGGGCCTCCAGCCTGGAAACCCAGACACGTTCCCCAGACAAGTGTGTCACGGGGCTGAAGGGAGGTTCCCTGAGGGCTGATGTCTGCACGCAGACCTGTAATTACCCCGCACTTGAATACCTGAAACACCAAGGAGGCCAGGCCGCAGGCTCTTCCGTAACACCCAGGGGGCCACGGCCTCAAACCCTGGAGGTGCACTTGGCAAGGGACTGCTTCTAAGTTTGGGAGACGGGAAAGTTCTGGGAAGCCGGTGCTAACAAAACCAGGCAAAACCACACGAGCATCGGCAGGCTGTCTCCTGTTGGGGGAAGGTTCCTGAGTTTGTAGAAGGCTTTCCTGAGGGAATGCTTGTAGCGCTAGGGTGGACGGCCCACAGGCCCGCCCTGCGTGTGGAATAACCATTGGTGAGACGATGGTCCGGTGTGTGGGGTGAGGCCATAACCTCAGTGCAAAAGCCCCCCCCCCCCCGTCTTCTCTTTCTGGGGCTGAGGGGCTGGTGCGCCTGTCAGTGGTGGGATCTGAGCCCTCTAGCAGGCCCCCCCTTGTGCCCCCCAGTGGCTCTCCCGGCACAGAGTGCCCTAAGTGTGGTGCAAGGAAGCGCCTGTCTCTGGGGGCGCCCAGGTGTCTTGGTGGTGAAGCGTCCGGCTTCGGCCCAGGTCATCATCTCATGGTGTGTGAGTTCTCGCCCTGCATCAGGCTGTCAGTGCAGAGCCTGCTTGGGATTTTCTCTCCCCTTCTCACTCTGCCCCTCCCCGCTCGCTCATTCATTCATTCATTCATTCTCTCTCTCAAAAGTAAACATTAAAAAAAACTTATTAAAAAAATTGCCTGGTTGTGGGCGTTGACTGGCTGGGGAGCACAGCGAAAGGGAGAGCCCGTGTATGACAGCAGCGGTAAAACAAGATGTCCAGGCTCAGGCCTGTGAGACCTGTGGAGCCCGTGGGGGTGCGGGAAGGACCTGAAGACTGCTGAGGGGAATGAGCAGGCTTCAGTGGATAAACACATGTCTGATAGGAAGAGTCCGTGTGGTTAGGAAGTCTCCATTTTCTCTAAATTGTCCCGTGACTCCGTGAGTCCCCAGTCGGAATGTCAATAGCTTCCTTTTCCTCTGGACTGGCACTAAGTAAGAGGACTCTCAAATGAGGCATGGGGGCCTCCCGCGGGTCAGTGCTTCCAGGATGACCAACAGCAGGAGGAACGATGTGCCGGAAAGCACCACGGCCACACGCAGCCCACTCGCTGCACCTGCCGTGCCCTTTGAGAGTCCAAGGACAAGGCCGTCACGGGGTTCACAATGGAGGCACCCCATCAGGGACATTTTCCCAAAGCGAGTGATTTCGGTGCCTGCGGGCCTCCCGTGCCGTACGTGAAGCCGCTGTCGTGCGTGAGGTGTGCCGCTCACGGCCGGCCAGGCTGCGTTCTCGGGGCCCAGCACCCCACTGGCACCCGCAGGGGCTGCCCCTCCGCCTCCACCGGAGGCCCACAGCAGGAGCAGAGTCCGTAAGACTGAGGAAAACCTGTCCTGGGGAAAAAATAAAATGGAAATTACACTTAAAAACAAAAACTGGGTCGGGGGGAGCCGTACAGAAACCAGAAAACGAGGGGTCATGATTGAACTCTCCCGACTGTTCGCCCCTTTGACTCTGGGACAGAAGTCGACAATCAGATCAACGAACAGGAAAGATGATGGGGGGTGGGGGGGTCAGAAGGTGGTTTAGTGACAGGAAATGAGGGTTCGTGCCGCAGAGGACGTTGGGACCGTGTATTTCAGGTAGGTGACAGGTGACACGCAGGCTTCATAGGGATGCGCCTGTCGAGCAGGTACAGGGTTTGAATCTGCCACCATCATCAACGCTTCTTTGTTGGAAGTTTTCAGTGGACATTCCTGAAGGATTGTGGTGTTTTTGATGGAGGTCTGGAAAGAAACTACCGTTAAATGATCTATAAAGTAAAACTGGTCTGTTTTGTACAGGGGTGGCTCATGTATCAGAGAAATGACATTCCTGGGGTGCTGGGCTCGGTCAGGGGAGCTCTTGATATTGGGGTTGTAAGTTTGAGCCCCCACACTGGGTGTAGAGCCTACTTACATTTCTAAGAATGTGTATTTTGTTTCCACTATTTCTTAAAAAAAATCAATTGGATTGTTTCATCTTCCCCCTTTTCAGAACTCTTTTCAGAGTTCCTCCTTGTCTCTGAGCAAGGGAAGGCCTAGGGGGCAGAGGAAGGAGGAAGAGAGCCGGAGGGGAGTAAATGGGAAAGCCCCGTCTCATGGGGCTGAAATCACTGTCCCAACATTTGTTATTTTACTTTCAGGAAGAAGTGATGGTCCTGGAGAGAATCCTACTCCAGACCATAAAGTTTGATTTACAGGTTGAGCATCCGTACCAGTTCCTCCTCAAGTATGCAAAGCAACTCAAAGGTAAGGGGGCGGCATTATTTTAAAGACCTTTTCTTGGAACTCAAGTCTTTGTGATGATTCGGTGGCGTTCGGATTATGCTTCTCAAAAGAGGGAAACGGAAGAAAGAGTTCAGGGCGTGGGCATGCCCAGCACGTAACGTGCCCAGATGGCCAGTACTGCGGCTGTGAGCACCACTCCTGTCGGGTGTAGACAGGTTCTCCTCTCCAGTTGCCAAGTGATAGGTGGGAAAATGAGTCTGATTTTTTTATTTTTATGTTTAATTGTTTAGAGAGCACATGCGTGCGAGCTGGGAAGAGGAGGCGGAGGGAGGGAGGGAGGGAGGGTATCTACGCAGGTTCCATGCTCCGCGTGGAGCCCATCGCGGGGCCGGATCCCATGACCCTAAGACCAGGACCTGAGCCAAAATCAAAGAGTCGGGCGCTCAAATGACTGAGCCACCCAGGCGCCCCTAATAGAATCGGCCTTGGAGCAGGCTCCCCGGGATCGGGGGCTGCCTGGTGGGAAGAGCGCAGAGGCGGACTCCGAGGCGCTGGTTAGCCTCCGGGCCCGGGCCGCAGCTCTTGGCTGTGTGCTGGGTGGTGCGGAGCACACAGTGTGCGCTTGAAGGAAATGCTTTTTTGCACTCTTATTACTGTCGTCACTTCTGATCTACCTCTTTCTTCCACTTCTAGGTGATAAGAACAAAATTCAGAAGCTGGTGCAGATGGCATGGACGTTTGTGAATGACAGGTGCGTGCGTTCAGGTGTGGGTCTAAACGTAGTTTTAAAAATAGGCAGGGACGTTATGGGTCATTTAATCTAGACTCATTTTGTCTCTCGGACTCCGACTCACCCAGCTCCAGAGCCAGCTGACGGCAGAGCTGGGGCCGACGGCCAGAAGTCTGCCTCCCGCAGAGGGACGCCCTGCCGGGGCTCAGTAGAGGGCACTGCGTGTCAGCCCCAGCTTGAGACACAGTCCAGAACGACACACTGCAGGCTTCTGACAGCTAGATACTTAGACCCCACTTGGCTCTGCACAAACATACTTCCTGGTCATGGTCTTCGAGCCTCGCCCTCTTAGAACCCAGGACCTGATGACGTGCAGCGTGGGGACAGAGGCCTGTGTGTGGAGCCGCTGTCACTTGACAACATGGGACAGTGACTCAGATCTCAGCAGTTTGAGGAACATAGGCTGTGTTTATTTCTGTCTCATGACATAACCAGTTTTTGAATGTGCTGGAATTCTGATTCTGGAGAACTAAAGAATGAATTAGTAACTATTTAAATTAAACTTATTTTGGGGTGCCTGGGTGGCTCTGTCGGTTAAGCGTCCGACTTCGGCTCAGGTCATGATCTCATGTTCGTGGGTTCAAGCCCCGCATCGGGCTCTGTGCTGACAGCTCAGAGCCTGGAGCCTGCTTCAGATTCTGTGTCTCCCTCTCTCTCTGACCCTCCCCTGCTCATACTCTCTCTGTCTCTCAAAAATTTAAAAAAAAAATTTTTTTTAATTATTTTTAAAAAGTAAACTTATTTTGGTGCCTTTGGAAGACTTAAAGCTTCTTTTATTTCTAACTCTTTATTTGGTTATTTAGGGAATAATAAGCAAACTGACGCTTAGACGTGGCATCTGACCCCCACGCATTGGGTAACAGCTTTGCTCCAAGTCACCCCCCCCTTTTTTCTCGTTGCACTAGTCTCTGCACGACCCTGTCACTGCAGTGGGAGCCGGAGATCATAGCAGTGGCCGTGATGTACCTCGCCGGCCGCTTGTGCAAATTTGAAATACAGGAATGGACCTCCAAACCCATGTACCGGCGATGGTGGGAGCAGTTTGTGCAGGACGTCCCTGTGGACGTTCTGGAAGGTACTGGCATGCTCGGCTTTCCCGAGAGTGTTCTAAGTTCGGGCCACTCTTCCCTGTAAACCCGGAGTCCCAAGAACGGACGTTCCCGCACACGTTAGTGTAAGCCGTTCTGCAGAGGCGTCTTTGACCCGCTCTCTAAGAGCGGCTGCTCTGTGCAGGCCGTGCGACGGGGTGCGGGGGAGGTGCACGTGCGGTCCCTGTGCACTGGTCGCCGTGGGGGACTCCGAGTGGAAAGGGAGACGGGCTGGGTTTTCCCTGGGCACATCTTCCTTAAAGCGTCAGTTTGTGATCAGTGTGATTGTCGCCCGTCATTCAGACATCTGCCACCAGATCCTGGATCTGTACTCACAAGGAAAGCAGCAGATGCCTCATCACACGCCCCACCAGCTGCAGCAGCCGCCGTCCCTCCAGTCCACGCCGCAGGTGCCGCAGGTGCCACCGCCCCAGCCGCCACCGGGCCCCGACCCGCCCCAGCCGCCGCCGAAGGAC
>NC_043708.1:4723829-4729945 GCF_006229205.1 Suricata suricatta | reverse complement strand
CCCGCCGCAGCCGGCCCCGCAGCCCAAGAAGCCGTCCCCGCAGCCCAGCCCCCCCCGGCCCGCGAAGCGAGCTGTGGTGAGCGGCCGGCTCTCGGGGGGGTGGGGGGAGACACCCCACCTGAGGGCTCGTGCAGGACACCGAGCAGGGGACGGACACCTGGCCTTGCTGGCCGACGGCACGTCCGTGCGGAGCCTCAGAGCTGCTGTGGTCACAGCAGGGGGCCCCGGGAGCTGGGTGGGCTCCATCCTCCTCCTCCAGCCACCACCGCCCGAGTGGCCAGTCTCTGTGGCTTTCCCGTGTTTGGTGCTGTGAGTGACGAGGGTGTTTGTGACGGTCCCCCCCGCCCCCCCGGCAGCCAGCCAGCCGGTGGAGAAAACCGTGTGAGGTAAGCCTGTGTTGGCCGGCACAGCTCGTGGAATTTAGGCCGCAGTGTTAGAGGGCCTGAAACTTACTCAGTGTCATCAGGACCCGCTGTTGAAATCCACAGTGGTCCTCCCGTCGGACCTGGGAAAGGGAGGGCGCGCAGAGACGGTCGGGTGCCCGGACGCCCTGCAGTCGGAGCCGTGTCTTGCTGTGGGACTCCGCTAGTTCCGGGGACTGTTTCTCTCTCTGCACCTGGGGTCTCGGTTAACGATTCCGTATTTTCTTTCGTAACAGGTTGTGTCTCCCAAAGAAGAGAACAAAGCCGCAGGTAACTTCCTATTCTAAGAGAGATTTTTTAGCTTTATATACGTTTATCAAAACTTTAAATGTTTTGGCAACATTGTTTCCACAAGATTTAGATTGGCCTTAGAATTTAACTTTAGAGCCAGTGGGAAACATTACCCCGCCTGCCGGAAGCAGGTTGCCAGGGCCCTGGGTGTGTTTAGATCGTAGTCTGACGAAGTTATCAGAGAGCATCAGCAGCAGTGGAAGTGTGCTCAGTAACACACGCAGATGCAATCACGAGCACAGGAAACGAGGCGCAGCAGTGTCCTGCCCGCAGGCTCAGAGCAGCAGCGGTGCAGGGCGCGCCGGCCTCAGCCCCGAGTAGCGGAGGTGGTGGGCAGACAGGATGGCAGAGATGGGCACCGCGTGTCCTGGCCCTGCTGCTTTGTGGGCCACCCTCTGTCAAGCACTGGGTGTGGTTTCGGGGGGTTTGTAGAGCCCAGAGTTGGTTTATTTGTTGCTGTATTGGAAACAAATGTAAAGTGTGAATAAAATCTGAAGGATTGGGGGGCCTAGGTGACTCATCTTGATTTAGGCTCAGGTCATGATCCCAGGTTTGTGGGATCAAGCCCCACGTGGAGCCTGTTTGAGATTGTCTGTCTGTCTCTGTCTGTCTCTCTCTCTCTCTCTCTCTCTCTCTCTCTCTCTCTCTCTCTCTCTCTCTCGTTTCCTCCCTGTCCCTCTCTCTCCCATTCTCTCTCCTTCCCTCTGCCTCTCATGCTCACATTCTTTCTCTAAAACTAAACTAAAAATCTGGAAGATCCCAGAACAGAAATTTAGAAGCATTTTGTCCCTGTGTCGTGGTCCTCGATATATGAACTCTGAAGATAAAACCATGTTTATTCATTTCTGTTTCTCTATTGCTAAGTTCCAGGGTAGGAACTCACTGATCTCTTGAACTACTGTGAGACCTTCTAGTTGCAGCAAAGCTACATTTTTCTGAGTCTTTGGGGGAAATGATGGGTTCAGTGCAGGTGAATTTTTTTTCTGCTCCAGCTGGGTGGCAAAAAGTAAGCGTGAGACCCAGGTGTGGGCTGTGCCTCACCCTGTGGGCGTGCAGCTGAGCTGCTGTGCTGGACCTGTATGTCCGCATGCGGCGGACACGAGCCAGTGGGGACCTTGGAGGAGGACTTGAGTCTGAGCACCCGGAGCCCCACTCGGGTTGGGCCTGTAGGTGGAAGCGGGCGGGGGGCAGGCAGAAAGGGGTCTGACTGGACGCCGGACTGCGAGCAGTGGAGAGAAGCTCCTCCTGGGACGGAGCGTGAGGCTGCAGCAGAGAGTCCCCCTGGGGGAATGTGAGCGTTTGCAGGCAGTTGGAGCTACTGCAGATTTGTGAGCAGAGGGTGGCTAGGTCTGGGTTCGTTTTGGAAGACGTTTCCTGGCAGCAGTAATAGGACACAGAGAGTAGGGGACGGGGAGGAGCTCACAGGCATCGGGGTGAGAGGCTCTGAGGCCAAGTAGCGGCCCCGGCCCAGAGAGGAAGGGTGCAGACAGCCTGCAGGGGACCCTGGCCGGGCCGTGTGCTCCGCGCCACCGGCTGCAGGGGCTCCCAAGCACTGGAGGTGCAGCCACCCGGTCATCATGTGTCCTTAGTGCCGGATACACAGCAAATTCGCAAGCGTTACTGAGAAAACAGAATGTAGAAAATCTTACCAGTGTTTATGTCGATTACACATTGAAATACCAAATTTTTTGTATATCATGTTAAATTAAACATGAATTTCATCTCTCTTGAAGGTGGCTGCCAGAAAACTTAAAATCCTACATACAGCTCTTCTGTGTGGGGGCAGCACTGACCTAGACAGCTTCATGCGGGCGTGGGGTGGGCAGCAGGTGGGCGTCCGAGGGGAGAGTGTCACCGTGGTCACAGAGGCAGGGGAGGGGGAAGGCGTCCTTCGAGCCGCGAGCCGCTGGGTCTGGGGTTGGAGCTTAACAGTCAGGTCCCCGGCTTTTGTGGGGAGAGCGGCTAGAGGCTCAGCTTGGCTGCTCATCGCCTAGAGCGAGGGGACTTGGGCTCCCAGGAAGAGGACACACGCAGACCTGTCCCTGGACCTTGAATTTGGCCTTTTGGGACAGGACACCAGGAAAAACTCAGCAGCACCAGAGTAGGAGTAAATCAGAGTGGGTACAGCCAGCGGCAAGGGAGCTTCTGGAAGGAAGGGGCAAAACACACAGGCAGATACAGAGATAGGAGTTCGTTCCCGATCACGTGTGCTCACTCCCTACTCTCGTAAAACACGAGATACTGGGCCTGGGGTAGCCTGTCGTGGCTAGTTGGCACTGGGAGGGGGACGGGAACGCTGTGTGCTCCGCCCCCAGTGTCCTGTTCGCTTTGCTCCTGGCTTGTCCGCCTCTAGAGCTCTCCTGAAGTCAGTCCGCGTCCTGCTGCTGACGTGCCACCAGTGGGAGTCAGTATTCATAAGAGAATAGGCTTAAAATGTGCCTGAACAGGAATCCAGAGGTGGCGTGAGCCCTCGGGGCAGGGTGACCGGACGTGCTGTGGACGAGTGGGGGCACCGCCAGCCCCCTGGCACCCGAGACGCTGCTCTGCCGCTGTCGTGTCCTTGGAAGGCTGTGCGGGCCAGTGGGCACGGGGGCAGGTGGATGTGGGAAGGACCGTGAGGACCGGCGGGCTGCGTTGCTTGGGGTGCGGGCGGTGTTTGACCTGTCCTGTCCCGTTCTCGGGAGAGGAGCAGCACCTGGCGGTGTGGCCTTTGTTCCCAAAGGCTTGCTCGTGTCCGTTCTGCCCCAAGGAAGTTCCTGAGCAGCACGTTTTCCTCCACCTCCCTTTTGGCTCTATGCTGTTGATTCGCAGGGAGAGGTTTGAGTCGCCTTTCAATCTACTTTTCTTTTTAGAACCACCGCCGCCCAAAATCCCCAAAATTGAGACCACTCACCCTCCATTGCCTCCGGCCCACCCACCGCCAGGTAAGTGTCTGCTGGAGACGGCTTGCGAGCGCTTTCTCGCAGGGCAGAGCTGAGAAGGCCCGGGGGCCGGTTTGCAGAGGGCAGACGTGCTGGCCAGAATTTAAAAAGAAGATAACGACCGAGGCTCTTTGAGAAACGGTGTCCGTGGTTCACAAAGCCGGTATCTTGAGGGTCTCACGGTCTCGGTGTGTCGGGCATTCCCCGAGCTCCCCGGGCGGAGCGCCCGACGCCGCAGGACAAATCACCGTGGGAGCAGTTCTAGCCAAGCGAAGCCCTGCCGACGGGTGACCGGGGCGGGACCGCCGCCGCTCAGAGCCCCGTCCCTCGCCCGCCTGCCTCCTGGCGGCAGGACGGCATCTCCGTAGCTTTGAAGATGGGCAGGGGCTCAGTCAAGCAGAGGATAAGCAGGCGCACGGAGAACTGGCAGGTTCCTCGGCGTCACTTAGAGCTGGAGAAGTGTAGGGAAGGAACGGGGCCTCTCCCCCCAGGGCAGCGATCTGGAAGTCGGAGCTGGAGACTCAGGTGGGTGGGAGCCGGGGGTGCTGAGCACTCCGCGGGGGGGGGGGGGGGGGTCCGCGCTCCCTGGACTGCCCTGGCCGCCGCCTGCGGCTCCCCCGTGGGCCCCTGGCACCCGCGTCTGTGGCAGGGGTGCTGCCAATAGCATTTCTTCTACGAGTGGTCAGTCTCAACACCTCACAAGCTTTGGGGAGACCGGGAGCCACCTTCTGCTGTGGGACAAATCCCTCCGTCCCCGGTCCGGTATGAAGCTTGCTTGAAAAGATAACCCGCCTCGGGCTGTCAGTGTTTATGTTACGTCTCCACCAGCGGAGAGCCCCTCCTGTGCCCCAGGGGAGCCGCTGAGGACAGGGGTGGCACTGGGCAAGGGTCGGCGTGCTGGGAGCCGGCTCTGCTGCCGGCAGGGAAGGGGGGACCGGGCTGCGGGAACTCACTCCAGCGCTGTCCCGTCCCTACTCCGTCGGGACCTGTGGCAGCTGGGAGGAAGGCCCAGAGGAGGGGCAGGAGTGTGGTTTGGGGGGGGCACCGGCTAGAGCCACAGTTGCTGTGAGGCGCGTAGGTCACCAGATGTGTCAGGGCAGCTGGTGGCGGTGAGTGTCAGAGCAAGGATGAAGAGGGGCGCAGGTGCCTGGAGAGACCACGTGTCCCAGGTGCGGTCACTGGGGACAGGCGGAGGGACGGGACGGGGTGGGGAGGCGGCAGGGATGTGTGTTACAGGAAGCGAGGCCCAGGCAGCCGTGGCCAGCGTACAGGAGCAGCTCGGAGGTTCGAGCTCTGTGGATTCTGGTCACAGCTTCCGGACCCAGGAGGGCCCCGCCCCACCCTGGAGCCCGGGCTTCTCCACAGGCACGACCAGCTTCCGTCTCGGGCAGGCTGGCAGCGTAGCTCAGGCCCAGCCCCAGGGACGCGGCTCTCGCTGAAATTGTCCCCACCGCGCCGAAATCGTGCTCTCGCCCTCCAGGCGACGGCAGTGAGGAAGCCGCAGCCGCCGCGGCGCCCCTCCTGGGCACGCCGCACGTCCACATCTGCGTAGTCAGGGCCGTGGGAGCTCCAGGGAGCACACAAGGCCAAGTGCCGGGAGACCGGAGGCCCCCTTTTCTGTGTTCTCTCAACCCAGCAGTCTTGGCTCCTCTGATTGGCCTCCCTCCCCTGGTGAGGTGTCCAGTATTCTCTTGCAGGTGTGTGACCAGGAAGGGGGGAGTGGCAGGTGAAAGCGTGTGAGACGAGACTGTGGGCGAAGGGGGTGGAGGGCCGTGGCCGGGAAGCACCACGGAGGTGCTTTCAGAGAGGATGCAGTGGGGTCCGACCTCGGTTCTCATAAACTAGAAGCAGAACCGCCACTTTGGTGGCTGTGTCAGGAATGTCAGAGACTTGTTCGCTGTGGTTTAAACGATGCCTCATTCATTTGAGCAGCCTGGGGCTTTCTGCTCGAAGCCAGTGCTGCAGACGGCGAGGTGACGGGGCCCCGGCCTCGTGGTCTCTGGGGGCAGAGGCAGGCAGGAAGAAGGGCCCCACTCGGTCTGTACCAGCGAGAGGGGCGTGCGGGGCTGCGACACACGTGGCCTCGTGCACTGCAGGCCCCGCCTTGGCTGGTGTGAGGACGGGGCGGGTGGCCTTTGTGACAGGCATGGCACTAGCTGATGGCCTTGGGCGCCGGCCGCTACAGTGAAGGCTGCTCCCTGTTTCTCTGGGAAGACGGCCCTGGGGAAGGGCGGCAGGCCCGCCAGGGCTGAGCCAGGGGCCGGGAGTCAGGGGGTCACGGTGGCTGTGAGAAGTGCTGTGTGCGCCCCTGGCTCAGCGGAGTCCCCAGATGCACCCCTGCAGGGGCAGCCCTGGGGGCCTGGGGCCGGGCAGTGACTTGTCTCTCCCCTGCAGACCGGAAGCCCCCCATCTCGGCTTCCTTAGGCGAGGCGGAGCCACCAGGCCCTGTGGACACCAGTGACCTCCCCAAAGTGCAGATTCC
>NC_043708.1:4651380-4723729 GCF_006229205.1 Suricata suricatta | reverse complement strand
CCTGCCATTCCTCCCCCCACTCCCGGCTACCCCCCACCTCCACCCACCTATAACCCCAACTTCCCACCCCCGCCCCCACGCCTGCCCCCCACCCACGCCGTCCCCCCTCACCCTCCTCCAGGCCTGGGCCTGCCACCGGCTAGCTACCCACCTCCGGCTGTCCCCCCTGGAGGACAGCCCCCCGTGCCCCCGCCCATCCCCCCGCCCGGCATGCCTCCCGTTGGGGGACTGGGGCGGGCCACCTGGATGAGATAACTCGATGCCTTTTTCCCCCCCTTTGTTTTTTTAAGAAAAGTTTTAAATCAACCAGAAGAATAGTTTGGGTGGGTGAGCAGCAGGGCACCTTATCTAATGCTAGGCACTTGCAGCACGGGAAGAACGGACCGGGCCCATGGGGTAAAGCGGGCGGGCCTCCCGTCTGGGGAATGGGGGCAGCGGCTCTGAGAGCCCGGGCAGCGCCGGCCGGCCGGCTGGGGGTCCTGCGCCGGGTCCGGGTGCTGGTGAAAACGTTAGCCAGCCGTATTGGCTCAGTAAATAGCTTCAGTAAGGAGTGAAGTTCCTTCTAGAAATCAGTGCCGATTTTTCCTGGAAACTCGACTTTAAACAGCCCAGTTCCATCTGAGGTCAAGCTGTTGTCACTTTCGCTCCGTGATGTTCCCCCCCAGCACCTGGTAGGGCAGATGAACCTTTGGGTTAGACAGATTTACCCCCTTTGTATTAAACTTCTTTTGAAGGGGTTGCCTTGTTGGATGGCTTTTTTCATTTTCCTCCAGAGAAAAGGGGAGAAATGTACTTGGAAAGTAATGTATGTTTACATCAATTTGGAAATTCCTGTACATAGAGATATATTTTTTAAGTGTGAATGTAACAACATACTGTGAATTCCATCTTGGTTACAGAGGTGACTCCTTCAGTTATCCAAATAAAACCGTTCTGAAACTACCCTCTTGGTTCTCGTGCACGGAAGGCGGGCCCAGGCCTGGCGCAGCCCCAGACCGGGAAGTCCGGAAGCGGCCCCCGTCCTGACCACGCCGCTCCCAGGGCGGTGCCCCCGGGGCCAGCCCCCAGCACCCGGAGCCCACGCTGGCTTTCCTCGGAGGACCCCAGCGAGTCCGAAGCAGCGCCGGGCTGTGGGGCGCAGGCGCCTACGCCACGCCGGAGCTCGGCTGTGACACTCCCCCCCCCCCAGGGCCTGGCACCAGCCAGAGGCCGTCGGAGGTGCTCCGGGGCCGCGGCCCTCCACCCGGGGAAACAAACACTGCGCACCCAGCACGGAGGCTTGCAGAAAGCCTTTATTTATCTAGCGCAAAGTAGACACTATCACAATCTTCTGTTACTCCTTTTACTAAAATAGTTCAAATCAATGTTTTTACCACACTATCAAAAGTTCTAGTTCTTTTTCTCGCCCCAAATCAAAGTGGTTCAGTGGAAGGTAGAAACGGGCACTGGGTCTCCAGCTGCCAGCTCCGCCCAGAGCCAGGCCCAGGGCTGGCCCGGCCTCTCGGGGCGGCCACAGACTTAGAAGACCGAGCATGGCTGACGGCCCACGGACAGGAACCAGACGTTCCGGCCCGATTCCAGAAAGCAGCACAAATCCTCCCCCCCCACGGTATGAAAAATATACACCTCTACCGCTCTGCAGTCATGCATTTAGCTTGTTTCTTTAAAAAAAAAAAAATCAGTAGTATGTATTCCGTTTCCTCTCAAGTTTTCAAGAAAAAGAAAATGAAAGGTCACTTTTTTCTCTTTAAACACTGATGTGTAGCTAATAACTTTTGGATAAAAATGTGCCACCCTAAAAAGTGTGCTCAGCAGATTCTGATCCCAGGAGGGGCGAGGCTGGAAGGGTGACCTCCATCACAGTGGGAACTGAAGCCACAGGAAGGACCGATGTCACACTGGGCTTCAAGATGTAGACTCCGAGTATTTGAAACTAAAGGGACCTTTATGAAAGGCCACCAGTGGGCGGGAGGGGCCCCACGTCACCCAACATGCCCCGGGTTGGTGGCAGGGCTCGTGCTGACCCTCCCCAGCCCATGGGCTCCCACTGCCCCTGCCCGCCGCCTGGGGTGTGGGCTCAGGTGGAGGCGCTGCTGGCTTTTAATCAGCTCATCGCCTTAGGTGACTGTCACAGACACGGCTCTGTCCTGGAGAGCCATCCCCGCGCACCGCTGGCCCAGGCCCGCGAGCAGCTGTGGGAAGACGCCCACACCCAGCTTCCACTGCCTGCGTGGCACATGGGAGGGCCTCCCCCACCCCCCGGAAACACGCCGCCCGACCCCCGGACGCCCCGGCAGCACCCTGGGGGAAGCGGGGAGGCGCCCCTTCCCTGGGCTGGTCTGCACGTACAGCCACTGGGAGCCCTTACTTATTGCTTATTTTCAGTGGCGGCCGAGCCAACCTGATCCAGACGTGAAAAGTGGGCCCCCAGCTGCGGCTTCCACCCAAAATGGACCCAGCCCTCTGCCCATAAGGCCAGTACCATGACCAAGGAGGGGCCCCGGCTCCAAGCACATAACCCCTGGTGACAGGCAAGCCCCCCGTAACACCCAGGGCAAGAGGAGCACGCCTGCCTGTCGCTGTCCCCAGCACCCACTGAGCACGCCCTGGGCGCAGTGAGGGCCACAAGCCTTTCCCCTGAGAGTGTATGACCCAAGGGCGCCGATGGCCAATAGGCGACAGGACCCGCACAGAGTCCCCGCTGCGGGGAGGGCCGGGGCGGCCTCCCCGTGTCCCTTGGCCTAGTCCCTGCCCCTCGTCTGGGCCGGGACGAGGCCCGCCTCCTGCAGAGATAGCCTCCTGGGCCCGAGTGCTGGCACCTGCGGGGGGAAGGCGGCGTGAGGGGCGCACAGCTGGGCGCTCAGTGGGCACCAGGGCCCGTGCCAACAGCATCCCCGGCGGCCCGTCCCTCCCGGCGTCAGGTCTCGTCCGGAATGTGCCACGGCTCGCTCCCCCTCCGGGCCTCGCCTTCCTCACCAGCTTCCACGCGTCTGTGCCGCACTCTGCACTTCATACGTGGCCATTTACACTGAAGCTCTCCTTTGATCTGGAGCCCTACACGGAGGGGCCTGCTGCTGTCCCCTCACCAGCAGAGGACACCGAGGCCGAGGGGAGGGGACAGCACCTGTGAGGAGGCAGCAAGGCAGAACTCGGCTGGGTCCCCAGCACCGTCCAGCCCAGCCAGCAGCAGCCCCTGCGGCAGGAGGCGCCCATGGGCCCGCAGGCCGTGACTGGGGGCACAGGCTGAATAAAGCTGGTGGCCTCGGGGGGTGAGCACGGCCGAAAGAACCTGAGACCTCGTTTTCCCACCGGGGGCCCAGAGAAGCTGAGTGACTTGCTGAAGGTCACACAGCAAATTAAAGCCAGAGCCGGGTGAGGCTCCTTCTAAAGAGGGCAGGACTCTCCCCTCACAGCCCCCGAAGCTCTGTTGACAGTGACCCTGGCTGGGGGCCAGGCCCTGGGGGGACACCAGAAGCCCAGCTTGGCCCAGCGCTGCCCCTCTGTAGAGAGAGAGAGGCTCAACCGGGGACTCCACACAGCCCCCTACCTCCCAGGCCCATCATGTGAACCACAGGAATGGAGACGCCTCAGGCCCTGGACAGGAGGGACCCAAAACGGGCGCAACAGCCTGGCGTAGGGTTGGGGGACACTGTGTGTGGGCTGCCCGTGGGGAGTGCCCTCCAGCCATAGACACGGAGCTTCCTTGTCCGGGACTCAGGACCCAGTGCTCCACCAGCTGGCATTCAGGCCACAGCAGATGGGTGAGAAGTGCCCCCTGCGTTAGGTCCAGCCACCACTGGCCTCCGTCCAGTGTGGTGGAAGGCTTGACGAGGCGCCCTCCGCCAAGGCTGGCCACCAGCGGGGACGGTCCTTCAGCCCCTCACCCGGGAGGCCCCGGAGCACAGACGAGGCTGCCCAGGCTGCTCCGCCGCCCAGGACGGCCAGCAGCCTCCCATCTTCCCAGTTTGCTGGTGTGGGAGGAGGGAGATGGCCCGGCTGTCAGGGCACGGGGCCCGCAGCGGCCGGCTCACGGCGCGTAGTGTCCTATGTACAAGTCACCACAGGAAAAGAAGACAGTGGCCTGTGACTCCCTGGGGTGCCCCGCAGGGCCAGTCCACATCCACGGGGAGACGGCCCTACAATGGTCCCTTGAACTGGTTCCCAGACAGGTGTTGCCGGATGGAGGGCTTGGAGCTGGCCGCATCTCCCAGTTTTCTCCAGACCACCTGTGGGCAGGGGCAAGCCGTGAGCGGAGAGCCCCCTGAGCCCACCCGCCAGCCTGTGCACACAGACCACCTCCCTGCCCCCCAAACCGCCCCTGTCCCCAGAGCCTTGGGGCCACGAGGGGAAACAGGCTGCGTGAGGCCCAGAGACACTCAGACCAGATCGTTGCACGGTCACGCCTACCGTCCGGCACAGGGCACTGACGGGGGCAGTGGGGCCCAGAGACCCAGGCGGCAGCAAAGGGAGGGCTGGGGTTCAGAATACCCCGCCCCACACGAGGCCCAGTTCAGCCCCCTAGATCAGCTATAAGGATCCTGTAAGGATCCGGGGACGACACGCACTGGCCAGGTGGGTCACCAGGGAGGTTTCACCTCTCAGGCAGCCTCAGACACAGCCCAGCTCCCAGAAACCAACGCAGCCCTAGCCATGGAGGTGCTCAGAGCAGAGGGTACCGCCTACACCTCTGGTCTGAACAGCACCTGTGGGGCGGCAGTCACCAGGGGCACCAGACAACTGCAGTCACCAGGGGCCAAGGGATGGGACCCGTCCTAGGGGTCTGGGAGGGGATGGACAGACCCCAGAGGTCAGGGACCCCATTATCGGGAGAAGTGGGCTAGGCAGCGGGGTGAGGACAGGCCTGGGCTCTCCAGGTCCCTCCGCCCTGCCCCCGCCCACTCCCTGGCCCCGGGAAAGCGGCTCACGTTGCACATCTCGCGGACGATGGCCTTCTCCTTCTCGCTCAGGTCTTCCTCGCAGCTGTCCTGGAGCCGCCGGTCCAGGTTCTCGTGCACTTCCAGGACCTGCGGGAACGAGCCCCGGGGGCGGAGGTGAAGCCACGGTCCCTGAGGTTGGGGGCACGGAGAGACTGGAGGGGCGGGTCCTCACCCTCACTTTCTGTCCTCTCCCTCCCCCTGGTGACATGAGGGAAGCCACACCCCCACATCACCACGGGGTGCAGGGGCCAAGCTGGGGACAGGTCCCCGGGAAGCTGGAAGGAGAGGCTGGGTGACTGACTACCCTCAGGCAGTGGCCTCACGCAGAGCCAGGGCGTCCGGCTTGTGATCGGAGGGACAAGGGCAGCACCTGCTTGCTCACTGGGGTGAGGGGGTGTGGCCGGCAAGCGTGCTGTGTCTGCGCAGACGCAGGCTGGCCTCTGAACCTGAGGAGCTGTGCGCTTGTGTCGGTGCACGCGCACGGCGTCCACAGCGCGCGCACGGGTGGCGGGATGAGGGGTGCAGCCCTGATGGATGAGGTCAAGGTAAGTGAGCTCCCCCAGGCGCAGGGAGAGCCTCAGCGGGACCTGCCTCCTGGGCGGAGAGGCAGGTGCGCCTGGAGGCGAGGCTGAGCCTGGGGTGCTGGGGCTTTAGTCCTACCCCAGCCCTGCCCACACCACTCTGACTTCCCCTCCCGCACCCAGGCCTGTTTCCTCAGCTGCAGGGATGACAGACAGGGGACGGGCTTGCTCCGGCCAACTGACACCTCCATTCCCAAGGTGCTCTGAGGCCAGGGCCATCCCCCGCACCAAGAGATGAAAGCCCCACCCGGCTGCTCAGGTGCCCACGGCCTCGGAGAAGCTGTGAGTCAAAGGTCCCAGGTCCTGCGCTGCACCAGGGGTCTGGAGGCTGCCGAGGGGGCAGGAACGGGTGGGGATGCGGGGGCAGGACCCTGCTCTCACCTTCATTGCATGCACAACAGCCTCTGGCTTCTGTCCTGCGGAGCTGTAGCCGGCAGAGGGGGGCGAGGACAGCTCGGGGACCGGGCAGGCTGGGCCCTGTGGGAGGGAATCACGCGTGTCAGCTTGCCCAGAAGGGCTGCCCACTGGTGGCCATGACTGTGGCCAGCAGCAGACAGAAGTCCCTGATTTCTGTTGGCCGGGGGCCCAGGCAGGAGGACAGAGCCCCGCCCCTCCCTGAGGCTCCGCCCCATCCCTCAGGCTCCTCCTCACAGCCTGCGGGGGAGGGTCTATTACCTGGAGAAGCAAGGCCAGCTCAGAGTCGGCAGGGACTGGCAAGGATCCCCCAGCAAACCCCAGGGAGCTGCCACCCTCCCCCACACACCGAGTGAGTGGGCTAAACCAGACTTCACCCCACCCCACACCCCCAGGGACACTTCCAGGCCTGAGCCCCGCCTCCCTGAGGCCCCTGCAGTCAGCAAACACCTGACCTGGCAACCAGGTGCCCAACTCCCCACAGCCCGGGGAGCGGGGACAAGCCCAGCGAGGAGGGGCCGGGCCTCCTGGTGTCGGGCCTGCCTGTGTCACAGGCTGCACGTGTGCCCAGCGCCCCCGGCCACTTCTCCACAGGGACTACTGGCGTGGACAGGGTGCAGGGCTTGGACTGCAGGGGGGCCCCCGACAAGGAGGACGCAGGATGGTCCCCAGGCCAGGAGACACCAGAAATCACTGGGTGTGACCCTAATGGGAGTCAGCAAACACCAACAACCAGACAGAAAGCACCAAGGGCCCCGGGCGGGGAGGCCAGGGAGCTGGGGTTCCCGGCACAGCAGTCCCTTCTCTGGGCCCTGGTTTCGTTTTCGGTCCCTGAACCCCGGTGACCAGGCAGGCTCGGTGAGCAGGCTCGTGGAGCCATCACTCTGGGATCCTGCCCAGCCAGGCAACACTGTGCGGAGACTCGCAGGGTCCAGAACTTTCTGCCATAGGCCGGCCCCTGTACTCTCCCCATCTGCCCACCCCACCTGGACCTTCTCCTGGCTCCACACAGAGGCCGGGCCCCACAGCCCTGGGGACCCGAAACGCCGGACTCGGGCAAGGCTCTGCTGGCTGTGACCTGGGGCAGGGCCCAGCCCACTCCCCGCCTAGGTGTCCTCATCTGGACAATGGAAAGGGTCCCTGTGTCCCAGAGCGTGTGCAGAGCCCTGGGATGCTGTCTGGTGGCCCAGGCGGTCCAGCCTCTGGGACCCAGGCCAGATCTCTCATGTGGGGAAACCAAAAACGGACCCAGGGGCCCGGGGAGGCAGGGGCCTGGGGGAGGCAGGTGGAAGGCAGAACACAAGCCTGCGCACGGCAGGCTGCGCGCCCCTCAGCGGCCAGCAGGGGGCGGTAGCCACACACAAGTTCAGCCCTTGGAGGCACAGGGAGCTCAGGCCTCCAGGTCCATCCGTACCCGGGGCTCCCAGAACAGCCTGCTCTATAATAGGGGCAGAGGACGATTCCAGGCCCAGAAGGGCTGCTTCTGGGAGCAAAGGCAGGAAGGAAGCCAGGAGTGGCCAGGCCGGGCTGTGCGACGCAGCCTTTCCCTGACCCACCTCACCAGGCTGCCAACAAGCCTGAGGCAGCGGGTCCTGCAACAATGTCTGGGCTGCGGCTAAGGTGTGAATGCCTCCGGGCAGGAACTCCCAGGGCCTTCCCCACACCCAGCCCTCCCCGCGGTGGGAGGGGCCAGCCCCTGACTCCTCCCACCTCCTCTGCTCTGACCTGAGCAGCCCAGCCCACCAAGAGCTTGCAACCCTCGGGCGCTTTCTACATCCCCATTTTACAGATGAGAAGCGTGAGTCTGAGAGAAGGCCGAGGTCAAACAGCCACCAGGCAGTAGGACTCGAAAGGGGTCTGTGGTTCCAGCCCAGAGTGTACCCGGCAGAACAGAAGCCACACGTCCAAACAAATACTTGGCTGGAATGTTCACGGCAGCACCGTTCACAACAGACAGAGCCCGGGATCAGCCTCGATGCCCGGCAGCTGACGGACGCATCAGCAAAACGTGACGCATCCACGCCACAGAGTCTCCCTCGCCGACAGGCTGCATCGGAGCCCCACCGCGGGGCGCCAGGAGGAACTGGCCAGTCCCCGAGGATCGCGGGCTACAAGTTTCTGTTGCTAAGAAAGGTCCAGAAGAGGGAAATCTACAGAGGCACAAGCACATCCGTGGTTGCCAGGGACCAAGGCAGGGGAGAGGGGCAAAGAGTTGCTAAAGGGTACAGCTTCCTTACGGGGCGGTGAGATATTCTATTGTGATGATTACACAAATCTGTAAGTATGCTAAAAAAAAAAAAACTTGCAGGCTCAAAAATAAAGTCAACTGACAAAAAAAAAAAAGAGCCAGGGGGACGAGTCTCCCCTGGGGACCTGTCAAAAGCCTTGACCCTGCTCTTGGCTGGAGAGTGCACCCCCCTCCACTGCCAGCTCCTGTGGGGCCCTGAGTCCCGGGTCCGGCAGGGCCCCCCAGCCCTCTGCCCCGTGGCCGCCTGGGCCAGTGACCCTTGTGGGGGAGCAGCTGGGGGCCCCGCGCCGACCTGCGGCCTCGGCTCAAGCAGACAGCGAGTGGGGGAATGTGGGTAGGGACGGAGGTGGGCGGGGGCACAGCCAGCCCGGCAAGGAAAGGGTGTCCCCACCCTACAGGGTCACCAGTTTCACCTCGGGGCCCCTCTGACATACAGGCGACCTTCCCTAACCCCCCGCCCCCAGACCCGGCAGCTGGAGCCGAGATTGAGTCCCCAGGGTCGTGGGGCACAGAGGGTCCTCTGCATACAAGCCCTCGCTCGCCCTGTGGACCCACGTGTCGGACGAGGCCTCCAGGTCCCAGCAAGGCCTCGGTGCCCTCGGAGCACCCCAGGAGCTGGCCTCTGAACCTGCACCTCCGTCCCGGCCTCCCCCGGATGAATGCTGGGATTATCTGCCGCCGGCAGCAGGTCCAAGCAGCTACATTCCTGGAGGTGTCGGGGCCCCGAAAGGAAAACAACAGAGCACCTGGCCGGCAGCCAGCAGTGGCCCCAGCCTCCTTCCGCTGGCACTGAGGCCCAGCGAGGCCTGGCAGGGGCACCCCGGGGTCATCCTTGCTGGCCGGGGTCGTGGGGGGAGAGACGCGCCCACCTGGCGGGGTGACCTCAGGCCAGCCCGGCTCCTCGCCCGTGCCCCGGGGACGGCCGGGGTCCCTGCCCGGCGCACAGAGCGCTGAAGGGATGCTGGCTGCTCTAGTCAGGGTCACCGCCCGGCCAGTGCGTGCGCTCCGTGGGCAGCGGCTCTGAGCATGCTCCCGGGCTGTGCGATCATTCCAACAGAACATTCCATCACCCCAGAGAGAGCCCCATCCTCACTAGCAACCCCCACATCCCCTCTTCCTGCCCTTGATGGCCAGGAATGTGCCCCTGCGCTGACCCACCATCCTCGCCTGGCCCGGAAGCTGCTGGGGCAGGAGATGAGGGTCTGGGCCCAGGTCCGCCGGCCCGAGCAGGTTGGCAGGTGCGCGGAGCCTCACCCCTGCACCAGAACGTGGGGTCCACCTGTGAAGAGTGCGGCTCCCGGGAAGGGGCACTTACGTTCTGCAGGGAGTCCCGGTCGGAGGGCGGCAGGCTGGCCAGCTGGGACTCCGAGTGGTACGGGGAGAAGCCCTTGCGGAGAGTCCGGAACTCTCCGGCGCCCGCCTGCTGCAGGGGGAAGGGGACGGGTTAGAGGGGCCAAGGACTGTGCCCCGTGAGGACATGGCCCTCCCTCTGCTCTCCCTGCCTTCAGCAGGAGCCCTTGTCGCCCGCCTCTGGGCTCACATGTCGGGGCCACAAGGCGGGGGGCTTCCTGTCGCTCCCCCAGGCACCTGCGAGAACAGGGTAAGTGAGGAAATGAGTGTGCGGCACCCCACCCCCACCCTCCTTCCTCTGCTCCAGCCTCCTGCACTTGGGGCACGCCTGGGGAATACTCCCTCAGGCCCCCGGGAAGGTGCTCCCACCTCCCACGCGGGAGCCTGTCACCCCTGCGCTCTGCTCAGTGTTACCCTCAGCCTCTGCTGTGGGACAGGAGCTCCCGAGGGTAGTCTCTCACTGGCTGTGCCCACAGCCATGGTGCATGCTCAGGAAGGAGGGAGGAGGGAGAGGGGGAGGAGGGAGGGAACGAATGAATGAAGGAACATGTATTTGGCTTTAGGCAATTCTCCTCAGGGCAGAGCAAATGCCCCCCGGGGCAGCCCGGGGCTGCGACCCGCAGAGTGAGGGGACCCAGGGGCCGCGCTCAATCCAACGCAGGCCCTCTGGTCAGCTGAGCAGGAGCCCCTCCGTCAGGAAGAGCCCGGGCTGGGGTTCCCGGCCTAGACACCTGTTTCTACGACAAAGACACTGAGGGCCGGCTGTTGGGCAGACAGAACAGCAGAATGTCCCATAAACCCACAGTTGCCGAGTTACCCAAACAGATCCTAGAGGGGAGGAGGCCGGGGCAAGCGCGGTGATCAAGACCGAGCAGCACCTGCACCTGGGGGTCCTGACCCCAGTCACCGACCCCCTCTGCTGGTCCAGGAGGGACCCGCACGCAGCCTGCTCCCCTCCTGCTGACCGTTGGACGCAGACCCCACTTCTGGGTCTCCAGCCTCACCAGCTCCCATCCCGACCGGACCCAGGTCACACCCCTGGGCCACCCACCTGATTACCACCCCCACCCCAGCCAGGCTGGCCGGAGCAGAAAGAACTATTCCCATGGCCTCTGGGAGGGACCTCGGTGTAAACAAAGGTCACCAAGAGGCACAGAGGGGAGAGAAGTGGCGACCCACCCTCTCACAGTGGCCCCTGAGGTGTAGCAGGGTGTCTCCAGAACCCTTAAAATGCGACTGCCACACCCCTGACTATGGCTGAGCCTTGGCTGAACCAGAGACAGGTTAACCCTCACTGGCCCAGCCAGGGGTCCGATCTATCAGAGCCAAAATGACAGAGACTCCTGCCCCCTTGCCCAGCACTCCCTCACCACCCCCCGCGGCGGGGGGGGGGGGGGGGGCCTCATCAGGGCACCTGTGCCTCCCTGGCTCGCCCTCCCTGCGCAGGGGCGTCAACCTTCACTCAAAGGCAAAATCCAGACCAGGTCTGTTCCTGGTCAGGTGTCTGGGACACTTATGAACTCTTCTGACGGACAGCATGTCCTAAGCCCAGTCACGCTGACCACCACACCCGGTGCCACCAGGCTCTCGCCAGGCCCTGGGCCACCATTCTGCGGGAGCCACCCACCTGGCCAGGCTGCCGAGAGAGAGCAGGTGTCAGGCTCAGCCCGGCTCACACACACTGACGCTTGCCGGGCCACACGGCCAGGGAGTGGAGGACCCGCTCTCTCCTGCCAGGCCTTGGGACCCGGACAGCTGGGCGTGGCCCGGTGCTTCCCCAGCACCACCGAGCTGCTCGGCTGGGCGGATCTCCCCTCCTCCACACCCCCTCTGCCGCCAGACCAAATGGGTTCAGAAGGAACTCACGTGTTGGTACTGAAAACACGGGTGTGTGTCACCCCTGCCTCCCCCAGATCATTTCCTCCTTGGGAAGACGTGTGTGTACGGGGAGGGGGGGGCAGGGGGGGTAATTAGCACATGCAATCCCACGCCTGCCTTTAGTGATCATCTATAAATATTTGTGCGTCCACAGAACTTTATTAGCGACCCACAAAGCTGCCGGGGGAACAAATGCACAATCTCTCATCAGGGGCAACGTGACTAATGATGCATTAGAATGAGGGACCATAATTGCACTGAAATGCAAATTAAAAATCCTGGGATTTGCCTGTTGGTGCCCTGGAAAAATGAAATCCTTCGGTTTTCACCACCGAGGGGACATGGAGCTGACATGGCCTCGTGGGGTGGCAGGGCCGACTCAGGTGGTTCAGGAAGGGCGGACAGGGCACCTGTCCCAGCCACAATCCCAAACAAGGCTCCCTCAGGGCACAGGGAGAAAGAATCTGCCACACAGAGTGGGCAGGACCCCCACATCCTCAAAAGAAACATCAAGTGCAAACAGATTTGCCCCTTCAGGCCAGGGGGGACACCCAGGAGGCCACGGGGCCCCTGAGTCCACTGTTAGGGACACTGGGCTTCTGTCCAGGGCCGCCACTACATGGCTGCCCAACTCCGAGCCGGCGTGAACTCGGTCTACCCCAGCCCCTCTGGGCCCCGTGGCGTGCCGCGAGCTCCCGAGGACCGTCAGAGCGTCCTTGAGCAAAAAAGGGTCACAGCAGGACACAAAGGGAGGACCCCACCCACCTCCCTCCACCACTCCCTGTCCCCCAGCAGCAGCTGTGGGTTGGCTCACTCAGGGCAGCGACTGTCACCCCTCCCACTTGCTCCCCAGAGGACTCTCCTTGAGGGACTGTGTGTTGCCGCAGCTGCGTCCAGGCAGCACCCACTGGGTGCACCTGGCGGGAGGCAGTGTCTGCCTCACAAGGCCAGGACTGGGGGGTGGGGGCTCAGGGGTGAACACTGACAAAGGGGCATCCCGAGACCACTGGGACCACCCAGCACTGGCTAGGCAGACGCGGTGACAGGCCTGCACGGGGCACCGTGGAGGCCGCTGCCTCGTGGCTCTTTGCTGCTGTTTGGTAGAGCTGGGCACTGATGTCAGCTTGGGGAGGGCACAGCCCAGGAAGAATCTAGAGGCAGAACCAGGGCCCCCTGAGGGGTGCTGGGAGGGTGCTGGGGGAGGGGGGCACTCAGAGGAGACAGGACAGCACACAGCACTGCAATCAGCCCCCACCACAGACACTGCAAACACGTCCCGCCAGGTGGCTCTACCTGAAGCCAACTTCCCGGGCGGCCGCTGGGGCGAGGCAGCTGCAAGGGAAGAGCAGTGTCACCCAGTAAACACCAGCCATGGCCCCCCCTCGGCCCCCACCCCTGGCCCCTCAGTAGCCCAAAGGTGCCAGGGCCTCGGCCAGGCCGGGGTGGGCACCTCAAAGTCCCATGTTTTGAAACCCTCACGTCTACAAGGACTGAGCAAGCACCCGGCCCGCTCCCAGCCCTTGTGGGGCTCACATCAGCCCTCCCCGCACTGGTCTGGAGGCGCCCTGAGATGCCAGCCCACCAGCTGGCAAAGGCGGGGAAGGTGACGGGCAAGGCCCCTCCCGCGGACGTGCGGGTACAACTGTCTGGCCGGACTCGTTTGCTCCCTTTCCCCTTCGATTTCGAGAAAACTCATTTGCAGGCCATTAATAAGAAAAGCGGCCACTGCATAGCTGGGGGCCCAGAAGGTTCTTCCAAACTGGCACTTGGATCAGGCAGCAGAGGCCACACGTGCGGTACAGTGCGGCTCCTGTGACACACAGCTGCCACTGCACCCAGCTCCCCACGCCACTGCAGACCCAAAATCCTAGGTTTCAAACTGAGCGTGTGTGCCGCCCGGGGCCATGTGGCCTGTGGCTGATGGGAGAGCCCACGGACTGGGTCTCATCCACCACAGTGACCATCACCCCCTTACAGGTCCCCTCGGCAACCCCTTCCTTGTTTCAGTAAGGTGGGTGACGGACAGACTGTGGGATCTCTGAAAGAGGTGGGGGACTCAGGGGCACAGACTTGCAAACCCCAAAACCCCGCCCAGGCCGGGTGAGCTGCGGAGCCCCTCGGCGTTCCAGGTCTCTGCTGTTGGCCGGTGAATCGGGGTCAAGAAGGGCACGCGGGGGCCAGATGGCCCACGACGCTTACCGCCGGCCAGCCCCGGTCCTCCATGCTCTGCGGGATCTGCCCTTCTATCCTGGGACAGCCAACATCAGTGTCCCCATTTTACAGATGAGAAAACTGAGGCACAGAGAGGTTCCAGCCCTGGCCCCATCCACCCCCCCTGTAAGCGGCACTTTGGCGATTTGAACCAGACCCTCCGGCTTTGGAGTCTGGGGCTTGGCTCTGACGGTCACCCAGCACGTGGCTCACAGTGGACAGTGATTAAGCCCCAGGGCACAGCAGGACAAAGGTGGAATTCCCAGTGTCTTTCTGCCCGTGCTGCTAGACCGGCCATGGGCTCGGACGCTGGAGGGAGAGGCTGGCTCGGGGCTAAGGCTCTGCTAACGAAGTAGTTAAAGCCCTCCAGAGATCCAGAAAGCACCCCTCTCACGAGGGAGGGAGCAGGATGTGACCGCCAGCCCTCATGCAGGGACAGCTCAGGGCCCGTCAACCAACACGTCACCGAAGACACCACCAAAGAGACACTGGAGGGAGGCCAGCGTCCCTGGACGGCTTGGGCCAGGGGACCGGCCCCTCGGGACGGCAGGGCCTCGGGAAACAGAAGCGAGGCCTCGGCACAGGCTCCGGTGGTGGCCAGACTGTCCCGCTGTCTCCGGCCTGTATGGGGGGTCGAAACCCAGACAGAGACCAGAAGGGAACAGTGCATCCAGGGACGGGCCAGCCGGGCACACGTCCACCACAGACCTTGAACATCCCTGGTCCCCAAGAGCAGGGAAAGGAGAGAAGTGCAGGCGCTGCCCGGGGCTTACTCCCCAGTGTGTGGCCACGTCTAGTGGACGTCACCGTCATCCTGTCTTACAGGTAAGGAACTAGGCACCGGGACATTCGGGACTCTGCCTAAAGCCACACAGCATGAGTGCTGGGGTTTGCTCAGGGCCCAAACCCGCTTCTTTATACCACCAGGCCAGTGACACCATTGCCACAGGCTAGAGTATGCCCCCCCAGGTTCATATGTTGACCCCAGGGCCCCCAGAACCATGGGACAATCTGCTTCTGTTGTCTGTCATAGCGGCCCCAGGACACTGACACAGTCACTCAGGCCAGGACGCCCTCCTCCACCCAGACCTAGCTTCTCCCCGTCTGCGCTCGCTGTAAATCTTGGGGTCACATCTAACCCGTGTGTCCAGGCAGCACTGCGTGGCGTGGCAGGATGGGAAAGGGCAGGCATGGGGGTGGGGGACAGGCTGCCCACCTGCCCCGTGTGAGATCAGCCCAAATACCACTTGCTCCCTCATCAGGCTGGCTGCTGGGCGAAGCCGGAGCCTTCCATGTACCAGCCCAGCCGGGGAGCTGAGCGAGGGGACCGAGAGCCAAGGCGCCCAGCGTCAGTGACAGCCGCCCCCACCCCAGCCCAGCCGGGCATAGCGTCGGTGGGAAAAATAATAACGCGTCCGGGGGCTGGAGATGAATCACCACAGAGGAGGCAGCTGTGTTGATGGAATTCTAAAGCTGACACGAGAAAGAAACTACGAACTGCAATACGGTAATTTAGTCTGTGGACACTCTGGCACATTTTTAATTAAAGCTATTTTGGCGTTAAATAGAGGCCACGCAGGGAGTGGAGGGGAGGGGCGAGGGCCATGGGAAGCCGGGGCTGCAGAGGCTGGCTGCCCCGCGGCCCAGACCCCATGGCCCCGTCCCTTGAAGGGGGCTCAAAGAGGAGGAACACTGCTTGCTTCTGCTTTTCTCCAGGAAGGGGGGGCGCCTTACTTTCTTTCTGCGGTCTCTGTGCTATTTGATTTCAGCGACAGGATGTAAGTGCAAGAATCCTAAACTCTGACAAGCCCGAGCTCATGAGACCCAGGCCAGCATCCCACCCCTGGCAGGAAGGAATCTCTCCCTTCAAGATTCCCAGATGTGTGGGGGCGCCTGGGGGGCTCAGTCGGTTGAGCATCCAGCTTCAGCTCAGGTTATGATCTCACCGTTCATGGGTTCGAGCCCCGCATCAGGCTCTGTGCTGACAGCTTAGAGCCTGGAGCCTGCTTCAGATTCTATGTCTCCCTCTCTCTCTGACCCTCCCCTGCTCGCACTGTCTCTGTCTCTCAAAAATAAATAAATAGATAAATAAAACATTAAAGATTCCCAGAGGTGGGCACCCATCACGTGACTGCTTCCGAAGACGGCATGCTTGCCGGCTCACGAAGCCGCTCTCCCTTGGGTCCGCGACTCCGGGTGGATGGGTGGCCAGGGACTCCCCAAGATGTATCTGCCCAGCCCAGCTGTGCCAGGCAGTGGAGACGCAGATGTGCCCAGTCAGCCCCAGCAGCCGGGCGTGGAGCCGCTGACAGTCCAGCGGGGGTGGCGGCCAGGCTCCCCAAGGAAGGATCGCGACAGCCTAGCAGCAAGGTGCGGGGGACAGCTCGCGGGGCTGCAAGCCCAGACTGAGTGTCGAGCCCCCTGGGGGTGGCTGGGGAGGGAGGCTGCTGGGAGGAGGCCATGCCTGAACCGGAGGCCACGAGGAAGAGGGATAAATAAACCCCTTCGCCCCTGGACTCCCTTGGAACGAGGCCGGCCCTCTCATCGTGGGCCGGGGCCACCTGTGGGGCTCTCCCCACCTCCGCAGCCCTCCAGCCGCCTCCTGTCCCGCGAGCTGGAGCAAGGAGGTGGCTAGGCCTGTGCCTTGTCACCCCCATACCCCTAGGGCCATGCACAGCAGCTCAATAATTACACGGAGGGTGTGCGTGCCCATTTTACAGGTGAGCAAACAGAGTGGCGCCCTCTGAGCTGCCCCAGGAATCCGAAAGCAAGTTAGGGTTGACTTGCAGCCAGGAAGCTGACAGCAGGCCTGGGGGGAGGGCGGCCCCTCTCTCACTGTCTCTGTCTCCATCTCTCCCCCATGGCTCAGGACAGCAGTACCCTCCTCTCTGGCCAGCATGACCCACCCGCCCTTGGGGCCAAGCTCGGGGGACAACAGCGGGGAGGCGGCAGGAACCCTGGCCGTGACCCTGGAGGCATTCTGCCAGCGGCTCCTGGGTGGTTTTGCTGACTGTCGGCTGAGGCCCAGCTGTAGTGCTGCCACAGGGGTCAGGGACGCACAGCCCCCTGGCGGAAGGGCCGAGGCCCCAGCGCCGTGTGGCTGGCCCCTCCTTCAGGCCCCAGTGCCGTCCCTCTACCAGCAACAAGCTGGGCAGAGCTCGTCCTTGTCCCTAAATCCCAGTCTGACCGCCTGCAGCCTACAAGTTCCCATCCTTGGGAACCTGTGCCTGGCCCAGGCGTGGCACCAGTGGAAGAGGGACAGTCCTGCAGCTGCCTCCAGGCCATGGGCTCCGGCCGACCCCTGGGGGCAGGTCTGAGCAGGCTTGGAGGTGGTGGTAGGGGCACAAGCAGAGCCACCCACGGCCCGGGTGGCTGCCGTCGCCCTGGCCCCCAGACACGGGGCCCCTGACAACCTCCCCCTCCCCACGTGTGGGCCTGGGGCCAGTGCACACGGCACGGGGGCCTCCCTGTGACACCAGGGGCGCCCAGGGAGGAAGGGCTGGAAGGACCACTTCTCCGTGGCCTGAGCATGTGCACGTCTCCCCACAGTCCACAGCCAGACCCACCACTGGCAACTGGCCTGTGTTCTCCCAGGGGCACAATGTGGCCCGGGTCGGGGACACTCCCGTGTTTGCGGGAAAGGGACCACAAGCAGTGCCGGGTCGGGCCACAGAACTACGCAGCAAACAGCATCCTGAATTCGGGGCCTGGGCTCTCAACGTGCTTCTCCAAGGGAGCGAGGAAACAAAGGTCAGGCTGGGATGGACTCACAAGGTCACGGACCAGAGGCCTCGGGTCCAGATCGTGGTCCCGGCCCTCATCCAGCCATCCAGCGGCTGTGGTGAGCAGGACAGGCACCTGCTCCAAAGCAAAGGTCCCTGAGCCTTAATGCTGCCCCCCCAA
Source organism: Suricata suricatta (assembly GCF_006229205.1). Taxonomy (NCBI): domain Eukaryota; kingdom Metazoa; phylum Chordata; class Mammalia; order Carnivora; family Herpestidae; genus Suricata; species Suricata suricatta. Next base: position 4,706,207 of record NC_043708.1, on the reverse strand, counting down.
CCCCAATCCTCTGGGCATCACTTCTGCCTACAGCTCCTGCAGCCCCGCCCCCTCACCCCCACCGGACAGGTGAGACCCAGCCCCGCCCTGCCCTCCCAGGCCCTAGGAAGCAAAGGAACCAGTGGTCTTGTGGCTGAGCCCTTGTGCCACGATCTTAACCACACAGAGTCACCAAACCAGCCCTGCAATTCAGCGCCTGGCCACACGCTGCAGGATGGGTGCGGTGGCCCTGGAGGTGTGAACCAGGGTCCTGCTAGGCCATGGGAACTGCTCACACAGCCCATGCAGGGGCGAGGCGTGGGGTGGCCTTGGTGGGAGCTGTCCTTGTGCTGGGGCTGTGAGCCTCCCAGCAGCCACCCAGCGGGCAGAGGGGGTGCCTCGGGCTTCCTGAGCAGGACAGTGGCGCCAAGCCTGCTGGTCGCCTAGCAACGGGGCCGGGCAGCTGAGCCCTCCCTGGGGTTGGTTCCCAGAGAAACGCTCTGGGCATTCTGGCCAATGCTCATGGGCCGGGGGCACGGCAGGGGAGGGGGAGGGGAGATGAAGCCAGGGATGGGGACAAGGGAGAGAGAGGCTGGAGGGACTGGCCACGCCAGGTGGCCTCCAGAACCCCACACAGGGCTGACCGCAGCCTCCCAGCCCTGCCCCTTAGCCCGGCAGTTGCCACCCGGCTCGCTCCAGCCACACTAGCAGGAGCACAGCCACGGGTCCCCCTGCTCCGCTGTCACCCTGCCCAGCCCCCCGGCTGGGCGGCCCTCATCCTCCAGCCTGCCATCCCTGTGCCGGGGACGTGCTGGCAACAGGACAGCCGCATCTGCCTGGGGACAGAGAGGGGACTCCCGGCCGGGAGAGGAATGCAGGTGGCAGGGGCAGGAGGCTTCCACGAGGGGGTGAGTGGGGGTGTGCCTGTCCCCTCTCCAGCCTTGATCTGCCCGTCTGAGGGGCAGAGCAGGCCCTTCGTTCCACACCACCTCTGGGACAGGCCCAGGGCTGACCCGAGGAGCTCACAGACCCCAGGGGGCAGCGTGAGAGGCTGTGACGGGAGACACCCCAAAGGCCGTGGAGCAAGGGTTAAGCCCATGACCCCCAAGGTCCAGGAGGTGACTCCGGACGGCAGTGGGGCAGGGGGGTGGCTAGGAGCCCAGGGAGGCCGGGGCCTGAGAGGGCACTGGGGCGGCAGGAGGGCTCACAGCCGCCCCTCAGCACAGCGGGCACCGCTCCCGCAGTCTCCCGCCCCCACCAGCCTACCTGTGCAAGGGCCTTGTCACCCTCCAGGAGCCTCACCTTGGTCTCCAGCTGCCTGATGTAGGTGGACGAGGGATCTGCAACGACACAAGGAGGGGGGCGCGTGAATCATCAGACTTGGTCTCCAGTGAGAGCCTCGCCGCTAGGGGGCAGCACAGAGTGAGGTACGGGGTCCCGGGAGCCCCCTCCCTGGCACAGCGGGGAGCATACTGAGTCAGCGTCCGGGATTCCTCGGCTCCACCCTGCCCGACACACAGGACCTTCGGGTGGAGCGCGGATGCCGGTGAGCCACCAGCTCTCCTGGGGGACGTGACCGACGCGAGTGGCCAGCGGCGGCACACTGGGCCAGGCTAGGGGCACGCCCCCAGCCACACACCCCCAGTTTCTGAACGCGGCAGGGGGTGAAAATCACCCTCCCTCACCACACTCATATGTTTTATAGTCACGTCAGAGAGGCGGGCAAAATTCCCCAGTCCTGCCTCCCCCATCAGGCTACAAATCAGCTCCACCAGCGGATGACAGAAGCTCTGAGTCACCCCAGCCTGGCCTGGGAGGAAGCCAAGGGCAACCCAGAGCACAGGGCCGAGGGGCAGGCTGTGGGGCCCAGGGCAGGGAGGGGCAGGGCAGGGCAGGCAAGGGGACGCACGTGTGGCTGTGCAGAGTCAGGTCCCAGGTCACCCACCTGGGAGGCGTGCAGCCGCCCAGTAAGACAGGTTCTGGGCTTCCTGTCCACAGGAGCACGGCGCCGGAGCTCACGCAGCCCAGACACCAGCCCACACTCCGCCCACCGGGCCAGTCACTGCTCCTCCTGCCCTCGACAGGACACCCGGACTCTCCAGATTGCTCCTCCAGCCCTTTACCTCAGAAGTCACCAGACCCTCAGCCGGAGCCATCTCTCCACACCGCCGCCTTGGGAAAATGAAGCATCTGCCTGCCCCCATCACATGCTGGCACTACCCTGGATGACATGGATGTCACTCCCCCCCCTCCACTGGAACCCTCCGCTGGGGGCGGGGCCAGGCCTCCAGCGTCCCAGCCCATCAGCAAGGCCACACTCTGAGACTACCCCAGCTTTAGGGGTAGTCTGCCCACAGAGGTGCCCCTCTCCCCAGGGACCCACCCACGATCTCATGGGAAGGACCCTCTGGAGCTCCGCACCCCCAGCCCTGGCCCTGGCCCAGCCCATCAGCCCAGCCCAGGGCAGGAATGCCAGGCCTTCTGGGGAGAGAAGGGCCACTCTGACCAGGCCCACCACCCTCGCCCTCCGGGCTGGCCCCGGTCACCACAGGGCAGCGGGGCCATGGGAGCCCTGATGCGGGGGCTGCCCCCCACACCGCCTCACCACGCCCCCCACACCGCCGGGCCCCTCGGCGACCAGGAAATCAAGGCTCTGAGGGGAAGCGGTTTGTTCACAGCACATCCCAGGGCAGCAGCGGAGGTGGGGCCGGAGCCCGGAGGCGGGGGTGACCCCAAGGGCCTCGCCATTAGGACCCTGGGTGCATGCCCGGTGCTCAGCAGACGCCCCCTGCCCCGGGCAGGGGACCCTGGCCAGCCCGCGTGACAGTGGCTGCACAAAGGCCTCCCTCACACCCCTCTTCGGCCAGGGTCACGGTCCTCCATCCATCCATCCGTTCATCCTCAATCAGCCAGGACGGGCGAGCGCCCCCCCCGATCACACCCACGCCAACAGGCCTGATGGGAAAGCCGTTGGGTCCAGGGTGCGCCAGGGCCCTGTGGGCACAGGGAGGGAGACGGGGTGCAGCGCGGTTCCCTACGTGTCCTCTGTGTGCCGTCGCGGAAGGGCTCGCGGGTCCCCAGCTGGGACGCAGCCGACACACACGGCAGGTTCTTCCCAGCCCTCTCGTCTCGCTCTTCGAGACAAGGAGACCCAAGTAACTAGCCTTGTGTGGCCTCCCTCTGGGGGGGGGAGGGAGGACCCACCCCAGGGGTGACGCTCCGCCGCCCCAGCATCAGGTGAGGGTTAAACAGGCATCCTCCCCGCTTCCCAGATTCAGAAGCCGAGAGGAATAGTGTCCCCCACCCTGGCTCTCTGCCACAGGTGAGCAAGCAGGGGAGCCCAGGGCCCGGCCTGCCAGGCCCTCTACCCACCGTCCAGGCCCACCCCGCAGCCCAGGGCTCAGGACCCCAAGCGTCTGCGGCTGTGAGCAGAGCTGACAGCTCGGTGCCAGGAGGAGGGGCTGGCACGCGTCCCAGAAAGACGACGTGATTCTTATTCAAGCTTCTCTGCTGGACCCTCCGTCACTGCCCGATCCGGGGGAGCAGCAGCGAGCCAGTCCCTGTCACCGTGGCCCCCACTGGGCACAGCTCTGAACTCAGGAGAGGACCAGTCACCTGCCCTGCCCTGCCCCCCACGGCCACACAGCCATAAGGAAGCCGGCAGACTTCCCCCCCCAGTCTCCTAGTATGGGGGGACCGTCTGTGTCCCTTGGCCAATTTCTCTGGGGTCCGCCAGGACCTCCTAGCATATCCTTTCTCCTATTTTTTGTTTATTCATTTATTTTGAGAGAGAGAGCAAGTAGGGATGAGGCAGAGAGACAGGCAGAGAGAGAATTCCTAGCACGCTCCATGTGGTCAGTGCAGAGCCCAGTGCAGGGCTTGAACTCACGAACCCTGAGATCCTGACCTGAGCTCAAAGCAAGGGTCAGGCTTAAACGACTGAGCCACCCAGGCGCCCCTGGCATTGTCCCTTCTTGGTCAGACCACAGTCGGGGTCACGGACTGGGATGGAGTCAGCAGGTGTGGTGCCCGGCCTCAGTGCCCTTGCCGGGCAGCAGGGGGGCCGGACACACAGCACTGTTCCTGCCGAGCAGGCCGATGCCTCAGCCACCACTGATTCACCCCACACCTCCCAGGACAGCAGCGAGGAGAAGACAGCAAGGACAGGGGGCACCAGGAGAAGGGACACGGGCAGTGGCACGGACGACCCAACAACACCCACCACCCACCACCCGCTGCCGCCAGAAGCACATCAGGGCCCAGGGGCCACAGCGCACGGGCCACACGTGGGCGCAGACGTGACGCTGCTCCCGTTCAACCCGCCATTTGGGTTCAGACCCCACGCAGCTACAGAGAACAGAGTGTACGTCAGACCACCAGGGCCTGGTGGGCTTTTCCTTCTAATTCCCAGAGAACAATAGGGGAGGTCTTAAAATATTTTAAATCATCTGGTGCTTCCGATGGAATCTATCCGGAAGAGTTCATTCTAATTATGAGGAATGCAGACAGTGTGTGACAGCGGCCAGAAATGGAAACAACCATTTGTCCAATGATAGCGGAGAGCTACCCCCGTCATTCAAACGCTGTTGAAGAAGGATTTCTCTCCTCGACAATATGGAAAACCTTTACGCTCCGGGGGAAAGAGCTGGATGCAAAATGGTACGTCCTGTCGCTCTTACGTGTAAAAATATCTAGGCACTGAAATAAATTCCGGAAGGAGGTCCGCGGAGATACCGATGGAGGTGCCACTGCACCGTGGTCATACAAGGGACTATGTTCGCACCCCTTCTTGTTAACTTTCAAATAATCTGCTTCCAGAATGGGGAGAAACCTTTCTTTTATTAAAAAAGAGAGAGGACGGATTAAATTATTGCACCAGCACCTGCAGGGCCACCCACGGATATTGCAGAAGCAGAAGGGGGACCAGGAGGACGGCCAATCAGCCCCTCTGCCGACCCCCCCCCAGCTCTGGTCTGGGGGCCGTTCCTGAGGCCCGAGTCTGCCCCTCCCCCCGGAGTTTAAGAGGATTCAAGGCTGCCTCAGCCACGCTGGATCCGTCCCCACACTCAGCTCCCCAGACCAGGCTCTGTCCCTGCCAGGTATCTGGTCGCCGGTGGGTCAGAGCAGGCGTCCCCGCAGCGGCAAGAGTGGCAGCAAAGTGCACCTTCTGGAGCAAGGGCGGGACACCCCGGAGGGCCGGGCTCTCTGGGGGTGATGATCTCTCCCAGCAGCCCTGGGCATCTCGTGATCCCACTGGGCGCCTCCGAGCCCCAGCCTCCCGGAGCTGAGCATGTAATTACATTAATCCCAGGGTTTGCAGCGGTGAGGCACGGAGCCCCAAGGGAGGGATGCGTCATTTCCCGGCTTGGCTGCTTGTGGGGAAAGTGAGGGAGGGGACTACCGAAGGGCCCCCAAGGGCTCGGCTGGCCAGTGTGTCCCCTCAGACCTTCCCCAGGCTCTTCCCAGGCCCCATGGGACCAATTCAGGAGGATTCACAATCCAGCCTCCATCTGGGGGTGGGGGGGTGACGGCAAGGGGTAGGAGCCTACGATGTCCTTGCTTCTGAGAGCCAGAGGGTCGGCCCCAGCCCCGGCCTTCTTGCAGATCCTGCATTCCCAGAGAATACAGAGGGCCATGCAGCCGACAGATGGGGGACAGGGGTCTCATGGAGCCCAGAGGGTCTGCGAGCTCCCCTCATGGGTACAGATCCCAGTCCACCCTGCCTTCTCTGAGGCTGGGTCTGGGACCAGGTCAGCTGTCCCCCTCCTGGCCGGGACCCTCCATAGGTATGCGGTGTGGCCCCAGCGTCACCTCTAGCCCAAATGATAAGAATTAGGGATGGGGCACCTGGGTGGCTCAGTCGGTCGAGTGTCCCCCTTCAGCTCAAGTCATGATCTCAGGGTTCATAGGTTCGAGCCCCACATCGAGCTGTGTGCTGACAGCTCGGAGCCTGGAATCTGCTTTGGATTCTGTGTCTCCCTTTCTCTCTGCCCCTCCGCCAGCTCGCACTCAGTGTCTCAAATATAAGGAAACATTTAAAAAAAAATTGGGGAGCCAGAGGCCACATCCAATCATCCCTGTAACCGTCCTCACCAGCTCAGCCCTCGGCACACAGCAAGCCCTCAGGAAAAGTCTAAATGCCTGCAGGGGGCTCTGTCCTCTGTTCAGCAAGCCCCCACCAGCAGGAGGTCCAGTGAAAAGCACTCAGCCTGAGACCGTGGGTGATGTGACACCCCCACCCCACACAGAACACCCCAGAAAGACCCAGAAGCAGAGCGTCCCAGGTGCTAACGGCAAGTGTCCCTCAGAATCTCATCCAACAGCAAGCTGGCCACACCGCCACGAGCTTACATCTGAGCGTGAGGGAGGCAAGGGTTCAAGTACATACATGCGCAGGGTGTGTGGGAGGTGGCCCCAGGGAGCCCAGGTACTGGAGCTGGGAGGCGCAGCGGGGAACAAGGAACCGATGAAGGCAGGGTCGGCCTGCTGGGGAGCTGGGGGAGGGGTCTCGGAGTCACCCCCCCCATCCCGGGCTCACTGCTGCGGGCTGCTCCTGGGGGACAGGTGCTAACGCCCTAGCACTGCCCACCTGGAGATCGGCAGGTGCCAGCAGGTGAAGTAGGCAGTGGACACGGAAGCAGCAAGTGCCACGGGGATCCAGGCAGAGTGCCAACAGTGTCTGTCACAGCTCAGGAGGAAGGATGATCGTCCCCTCTGCATAGGAAGGAGCGGGGGCTGGGGGGAGGGGGTGCATGGTGACACACAGTGGCACACGGGGCTGACTCTCCAGCTGCCTGCCCCCCTTCCAGCAGCCTCCCGCCGAGTGGGGTCCCTACGAGGTCTTGGGGACAGGCAGGCTTTGTGGCAGGTCACTCATTAGCAGGAGACCCGGCCGCACCCGCCTTGGGCCGCCTCCGCAGGGGTGGCTGCCATTTCCACGCCACTGCTTGGTTGAAGAAATTCCTGTCTCCTTCCACTTCATTAAGACGGCTGGCCTCGGGGCACCCTCCTCGTTCCGGGCACCTGGCCCTCCGCCCCAGAGGTGGCCACGGCCCCTGAGAGCACCTGATTTCCCGTGACCTCGGCTTCCCCGCTTCTGTCCCTTCTCCCCATCCAGGATTTGGCCCCGAGGACAGCCAAGTGCCCACCAAGACCTGCAGGTCGGGCCTCGGAAGTCAACACCAGTGTGCAGGCCTGGGAGACGGCCCCAGCGTGCAGATGAGGTCACTGAGGCTCAGGGAGAAGAAGGGAGGGTCACAGACCATGCGTGGGGGCAGTGGCCTCCTCGGGCCCACACTTCCTTCGGGCCAGTGCTCAGCCCCCAGGTGGCCTCCCCACTCCCACTCCCACCCCCCCATCCTGCCCACAGGCCAGATCAGCAGGTCTGGTAGCTACACAGCCCCACCGCCCTCCCCTCGGGCACATCACACTCCCAGGTCCCCTCCAGCAGAGGGCCCGGGGGGTGTTCCAACCCCAGGCCCACCTACTCCTGAACCCGGGGCCTCTGCTGGACAGAAGCCCCTGGAACGTTAGAGGTTCCTGAGTAGGCGAGGAGACCCAAGAATCTGCTTCCCGACCTCAGTGCAGCAGTGTGCCCACTCTGACCCTCCCGGGGGCCCTGCCAGGAGGGGAAGGATGCTCACAGAGAGCCCGCGTCTGCCCAGAGCCAGGCGCCTGCAGGACCGACAGTCACACGTGCTCGTCCAAGGCCATGGTCCCCTTCTCAGAGGGTCCTTCAGCCTAACGAAGGGACTGCAGGAATCACCAGATCTGCTGAAGGGCAAAGACTAAAAAGGTATATACAGCCTGGGGGAAGGGGGTGGGTAGAGGGCAGGGAGAAATCAGGGGCTCCTTCCTGAAGGAGGCGGCATCTGAGCTGAGCCCCGGACTCGAGATCAGAGCAAGCAGGACTGAGAGGCAGAAGCGGAGTGGGGATGGAAGGCAAGTCTGAGCAGGGCACAGCGTGAGCACAGGCGCAGCGGCAGGACCACGGCCGGCAGGTCAGGGAGCACCTGAGCCACGTGATGGCCATTAGCATCTGCTTCTCGGCACACATTACAGCTGGGGGAGGCACGGGCTGAATGTGAGACAGGTATTATTTATGGATGAAGGCGAGAGGGCTGAGGGAGGTGTATCGGGGAACATTAGGTTCCCGCGAGGACGCCTCAGCTGTGGCAGCACCGAGCTGGGCTGGCGCCTTGGCCCATGCCACTCCCTCCCCTGCCTGGGTGCCCGCCTGAGCTGCCCAGGCAGGTGCAGGGGTGGGGGGGGTGGCAAGGCCGCCAGCCACAAGCTCAGCAGTGACGCCCAGCGCCCCAGGTGTGGGATGGGGTTCTCGAGTCCACACAGGGCATCGAGGATGTCACCTGCTTCCCACTCACACCTGCAAATTCTGAACTTCTGCTGGTGAGAGCAGGCAAAACGCCCACCGTCAGCCCCTGTGATCCTCACGCCAAGCTGATGAGACAGGTCCTGTTATCTCTATCCCTGTTTGGTGAAGAGGAGCCCGAGCTTCGGAGAGATTAAGCATCAAGTCCAAAGTCACACAGCGAGAACACTGCCCAGCAGCCTCTGTGCCAACAGGCCGGCCCCCAGCTCCCAAGACAGGCGGGATCCCGGAATCCTTAACTCAGGAGATGAAACGAAATGGCCACAATCAGAGCCCCACCCTCTCCTTCCTGAGCCCACAGAGGAAAGAAAATTAACCGGCACTGAGAACAACAAACAGTTGTGTTCATGAAAACTGGGACCTCCCGAGGCTGGCCACTCAGCCCCTTCTGAGCACACAGCTACGCCCTTGCTACCTGCGTGCCCCACTGCATGCCCTGGGCACAGCTCCGGGGACCCTCGGGGATCAGCACCCTGTCTGCCCAGGGCCTCAAGGGGGCTTGGCATTTAATTCCAGGAAAAGCCACATGGCTTCCAGACCAGGACTACAAGCTCAGGGAGCAGTCAAACAGCAAGCTGTGTCCAACGTGGCTGACTGAGCACGTGCTGGGCTTAGATCTGCCTGGCAGCCGCTGGTCCTCTCAAACCGAACACTCACACTCGTTCCTCCATCTATGCCTAGGAAGCCTGGCAAGTCCAATGGAAACTGTGTCGTTGTTTTGAGCCAGAGGAGAAGAGGAAAAAGAGAATTCCCCTCCTGTGAATTTCACGCCCAGAAATGCACCTGCAAGCGCAGGTGCCAGGTGAGGGCACTGTCCAAGTCCCCTCCCCCACCAACCTGGACTTCACTCTGAGTGACTGGAAACGATCGGTGGAGGCCAAGAACTGAGGGCTACCCGGCAGCCTGGCAGGGACACCCAGCCACACAGCGGCTGAGCCACACCGTGGCTCTCGGCGTGGCGGCATGGGCACTCCCCAGGGACTTTTTAATATCTGATATCTTCCTCTGTGAGATCAACTGCCCTGGACGCTGGGGGAGGTTCCTGGGTGTCCATGTGCATTAGAGACATCCTCCGGGTGACTTTAACACACGCGCGAGGCGGGGAACCCCTGATCTGTGCTAGCAACGTTCAAACGGTCCTCCTTTCTGGCCCCACCTCTGAGGAACCCCTAGCCCATCCAGCGCTCATCACTAACTGGACCCCTGAAAACACAGCTGAACTGCAGGGATTTTGCTGAGGCTCAGGTAGCAGGACTCAGGTCTGAGGTGGGGGTGGGGGTGGGGGGAGATAACATTTACTGAACCCCGAAATATACTGGCCAAGCTGCCTTGGTAGCAAACAGGGGAGACATAAACTAGTTTCGGAAGAAACGAGGGGGTTTATTTTTTGCATTAGACGTCAACCACCCTACTGAGTGCCAGTCCCTGCGTGCTGGAGCCAACCGTCCCTCAGAGCAGGCGGGAAGAGTGGGGAGGCACGGGCAGGGGTAGGACACAGGCGACTCAGCCCTGTGCAGAGGTGAGGATGTGTGGCCGAAGAACAGGCTCAAGAGACTGGGGAAACCCCCGTGGGGTGCGGCCATCGGACACAGGGGATCCCTGCGTCTGGGAACAGGGAGGTGAGGTGCAGAGGTGAGGCCGGAGGGGAGGCGCAGAGGTCTGCCGTCTTAGCCAACACTTCACCTGACACGTGAGAAGCAATGGTGGGGCTCAAAGGCTCCGGAGCAAGAGAAGGAGTTGGGGGGGGAGGAGTCTGATGGCAGCGTCATGTCTGGACGGTGGTTCCCCGATTCAGGGAAAACAAGAAGAAAAATGACCACGAGCCAGGTGGAATTGCGGGGGTGCTGAGAGCCCAGGGAAGAGAGCTCTGTGTGGAATGGACCTGATGGAAAAATACTGAAGCAGGTGGACGGGGCAGACTGGGACCCAGAGAAACATGTGGCCCGCGTGGCATCCCGTGCCCGTGGGGGGAAGACGGAATATTCTGCGAACAGAGCTGCAGCAACTGGGGGCCAGCACCTGGCACAGAGTTTGATCCCAGCCTCATACCGCACACAGAAAGCAGCTCCAACAGGACAAGAGAGTCAGTTTTACGTGAAAAGACAAACTTCGAATCGAGGCTGTCCTGATTCATGCGACCACGAGAATGAGCCTCACCAGCTTTATGCCGCCGGAAAGAAGCCCGTCACAGAGACCATGTCCTGTAGGATTCCAGGTATATGAAGCGTCCACAACAGGCAGGTTACAGACACAGACAGCAGAACAGGGTTTCCCGGGGCCAAGGGCAAGAAAGATGGGGGAGTGACAGCTAACGGGCACAGCCTCTTTCCAGGGGGGTGAAAAGGCTCCGGAATTAGGTTTCACAGCTGTGCAACTCTGTGAATATTCTCCAATCCCGCTACACTGACTTACATACACACATGAGAATTTTGTCTCAACGCAGCAGTTATTAAAACAAACAACTTCACCTTTCAGGTACAAAGGCTTTCTCACTCAAGAAACAAAATGAGGGGCGCCTGGAGGGGGCTCAGTCGTTAGGCGTCTGGCTTCGGCTCAGGTCATGATCTCATGGTTTGTGGGTTCAAGCCCCGCGTCGGGCTCTGTGCTGACAGCTCAGAGCCTGGAGCTGCTTCCCATTCTGTCTCTCCCTCTCTCTCTAACCCTCCCCTGCTCACACTGTCTCTCTCTGTCTTTCAAAAATAAATTAAAAACATTATAAAAAAATTTTTTTAAAGAAACAAAAAGAGGGACACCCGGGTGGCTCAGATGGTTAAGTGTCCGACTTCAGCTCAGGTCACGATCTCACAGTTCATGGGTTTGAGCCCCGCATTGGGCTCTGTGCTGACAGCTCAGAGCCTGGAGCTTGCCTCAAATTCTGTGTCTCCCTCCCTCTGCCCCTCCCCTGTCTCTGTCTCTCTCTCACAAATAAACAAACATTAAGAAAATTTTTGAAAAAAAAGAAAAGAACAAACCATAAAGAGAAAGCCCGTCAAACCCTGCTGTGTGAACATCACAGCCTTGCCCGACACCAAACAGCTCCGTGGGCACAGTCAGAAGACCGGCGGCTGCCTGGGAAATGCCGTGTTCAAGTCCCGCCCCGGGACAGACAAAGGGCCAGGAAGGAGCCGCACAGGACTCCTGTAGATCAGTAAGGAAATGCGTGAGTACGGGCACAGGCCCCGTGGAAGGTGAGTCACAGACGGAGACGTGCGGGAAGGCACCTGCTGCGTGTGTAACCAGGGAAATGCAAATTCAGACCCTGAGATACCATCTCAGTTGCTGGGCTGGCAGAGAGCCAGAAGGGGTAAGCTGGTGTGATGGCGAGTGCGTAAGGGCCGGGCAGTGCGGGGTGCCCCCTGGTGCCCCCGGCACAGCCTCCTGCCTAGCAGAGTCCCCGCCCCCAAGGAGCCCAGGCACAGCGTGCAAGGACACACGTCCAGGAACGCGTCCCCAGCCCTCGCTACGGCAGCGAAAACCCGGAAACGCCTCGCCGTCCCCCTGGAAGACAGGATCTACTGTGCTTGTAACCGAACAACGGAAGAGCAGAGGCAGAAACGGAAGAGCTAACGAAGGGTCCTCAGACGAACAGCGACAGGTCCCGAAACCACGGGGGGCACGGGCAGCCGACGGACACGCGCAGCTGCATCGTGCACACAGGCTCACCATCTTGCGGCGCGGGCGGACAGACAGACGGACGCTTCCCACGAGGGAAGCAGAACACTCGGCGAGACAACGGTGAGCACCGAGTCCAGGCTGCAGGCCACGCGGGGGTGTGGGGGGCAGAGACACGGCCTGGAACACTTCGTCACGTAGGACGAGAAGCTCTGAGCGTCGTGTGTGTTATTGGTGACAATCTGAGCAAAGCAGGCAGCGGAATAAATAGCTATTTCCTTATTGTACAAGCTTGGTGCTTTTTACAAAATTCCTAACCAAAACATCGTACTTTTTAAGGAAAAGGGAAAGAGAACAGCACGCCACACCCTCCAGAAGAGACACTGGAGACCCCTGACGGCAGCAGGCCCCCTCCCCAGCCTATGGAAGGCTCACGACAGACAAGGGGCTCCTTCGGTGCCACCCTCTCCCCACGGCCCGGCCCAACCTCAGCAGGTCAAGAGCTGCCCAGGGAGAGGGGCGGTCCACAGGATGGAAAGGTTGCCAGACGGGAAGTCACCCTCCTACGGACAGTTAGGGGACAGGAGTGAGTGCCCCCACCCCCGCCCTACCTGCTCTGTGACCTTGGACAAGCCCCTCCCTATTCAGCCCCTGAGAAATGGGGGCGGGAGTCCCAAATGACCCAGACGGGGATGCTGGAACCTGGGCAAGACAGCGTCCCTGCAATTAGGCAGGGCAGCAAGGACCCGCCCGGTGAGAAATGACACAGGCTTGGCGTGGTGACAACGAGGTGCACTTCCTGTTTCACCTACGACCCACAGCCCAGTGATGACTGACCAAAGCATCACCCACAAGGCTCAAGGCCGGCTTAGAGGGGCCACCACCCCCCTGAAGTCCCGGGGAGGGCGCACTCCTCTGGCCGCAGGAAGGCCCAGCACCTTCCCAGCCCAGGGCTCTCGTGGCAAGAGGACAGACCTGGTGGCGCAGGCAGCCATGGAGGCTCCCGGGGGAAGAGGCAGTGGGGGTGGGGAAGGGCACATACGTCCACATAACCACAAGCCTCCGTTTCCCCACATGGCGTCACAAGCGACTTGTTCTGGATGAAGATCTCAGCCAGAGTGGGTGCCCTGCACTCAGCAGACTGCTGGCCCCACCAGGTGCCCACACCTTCACCCCCAGAGCCTGCGGACACGCGGCTCACACGGCTGCAGGGATGGAGGTGGGACGCAAGAGGGGAGGTCAGCCCGGACCATCCAGGTGGGCCCAACCTGCTCTCGCCCGTGTGTAACATCAGAGAGCCCGGGGTGCCCGGTGGCCCAGGCGGCGAAGCCCCCAACTCTTGGTTTCAGGTCGTGATCTCACAGCTCATGGGTTTGTGCCCCACGTGGGGCTCTGTACTGACAGTGCGGAGCCTGCTCGGGATCCTCTCTCTCTCAATCTCAAAAATAAGCTTTTTTTATTTATTTTTGAGAGACAGAGACAGCGTGAGCAGGGGAGGGAAAGAAAAAGAATGAAACACAGAACTGAAGCAGGCTCCAGGCTCTGAGCTGTCAGCACAAAGCCCGACACGGGGCTCAAACCCACGAACCGTGAGATCATGACCTGAGCCGAAGCTGGACGCTTAACCGACTGAGCCACCCAGGTGCTCCAAAAACTAAACGTTTTTAAAAAAGTGATAAAAACCAACCTTCTGGAAGCTGCCACGAGGTCTAAGAAAAGCAACAGCTCTGCATGCCCCAAGCACTTAGCAGCCACTCAGTAAAAAGCACCCCATCCTCCCCACTGCCCACACTCCGACGGCACGACCTGGACCAGAAGGAATGGGCAGCCAAGGGCACGCCGCTTCCATACTGACCCCAAGGAGACAGCAGCACGCGCCAGGCCTGTGGGGTCGGGCCACGCTCACCTCCTCTGCCAGACTGCCCACCCAGCTCGTCCGCCCCCAGCGCCTGCCTTCCTGTCATCCTCCAGCACCGGCCAGTGCATCCCCGCCGACTTTCAAACGTGGAGTTATGGCTCCAATTTAGTCACGTGACGCTTGTAGGTTCTTTGAAGCAAACACAGAATCCCTTCTGGGTGTAAAGTAAACGCCTCCTTTTTCTCAAGCTGAGGTCTCTGTAGGATGTGAAGCCGCTCAGTGGGGGTGACCTGGGATAAGCTGGCTCCACGGGCTCCATCTCAAGAGTTCTGTCGGCTCAGGGGCTGGACAGACCCCAGTGACTGGCAGCCAACTGACCCTTATTCACGGACACAGAGCCGGGGCCTATGGGGAGTGGGGGCGGGGAGGGCAGGCGAGCCAGCAGGTGACTGCAGGCTGAGACCAGAGCCCCCGCCCCCACCCAAGTCCAAGCTCAGTCTCCCAGCAAACTGCGCTCCCACCTCAAAGCCCCCAGGAGACAAGGCTAAGAGATGGCTCCAGGCAAATCTAGGCAGAACAGTGAGTCCAGCGAAGAAGAGAGAAAAAGAGGAGGAATGAGCCCAGCCGTCATTAACCCAGCCCAGGCCCACACGGGAGAACCCGGGGCTGAGGGGGAGGCCAGGATGAGGCTGAGGATGCCCTTGGTCACAGAGCACCTGGAGGTCTGATCTGACCGTCGCAAGGCAGGGGGGCCAGCACCGAGGCTGCGGGGTCCCGGTTTGTGGCTCAGGGAAGAAGGATAAGGTCCTTCCAGGCCAGGCCCCCAGCCTCCTGCACCATCAGGCTGAGACCATCCCCCACCCCGACCCCACCCCAGGCGTCCCCCACTGGGCCAGGGAGCAGAGGGCTGGTGCTCTGGGGCACAGGGTGGATGGGCAGGGCCCGGGCTGCTATGATCCTGCCACATGACCCAACCACTGGGACGCTAATACAGCTGTGTGCCTGCCCGAGGTCAATGTGGGGGCCAGGCTGGCCTGGGCCGGGCCCTCACTACAGTTCTGGGAAGCGCCATGCCTGAGCGTGGAGTCAGAGGTGCGGGCTGGCTGTGTGCTGGGCAAGAGCGCCAGCACCCGAGCCTCACGTCCCCTCGGTGCCGTGGAGAGACACCGGGCACCTGCGGTGCGGGTGGCACCGTGTGCACAGGGGCCTGGGCTCAAGCTCTGGCTGCGCCACTGCGTGCTCTGTGACCCTGGGCAGGCCCTCGCCCTCTCCAGGACCCCAGGACACCCCTCTGTACAATGAGGAAGTGGAAAGCTGCCATTGGGCACAGGGAGACGGGAGGCGGGGGCTGCCGCTGCACACCGCCTGCCCACGCAGCTGTTTCTTCAAGGAAGATATGAAGGAGAACAGACTGGAAGGTGCGGGGAGCTGGTGCCAGGATGAGGTCAATGTTTGGTTACAAACTAGAGTAAACAGGCCTCCGTCCTGCAGAGGAGCCCCACCCGGCCCCCACCGCCCAGCTGGTAAAGCGCCACAAGGAAGGGAGGGTGTGGGTGGGGCGCGAAGGAGTGTCACTGCTCCCACAGGTGACAGGTGACAGCTGGGCGCCAGGAACTGCCCCGCAGCCAACCCCAGGTCTCTGCAGAACCACCACACAGGGCCTGGCAGGGGACCCTGAGGGGAGCGCGGAGCCAGGACAAAGGGGCCTGTAAGGTCAGCCGGTCCCAGCATCAGGGTGAGCCAGGGACCCCAGGTGTTCACAGCTTGTCTGAGGTCACAGGCCATCAGCGGCATGGCCCGGACGAGAGCAGGCACCAGGGCTCCCAGGCTCCACAGTGACCCTGTAAGGACACGTCAAATGCCACCTCCCTTCTTTCTGGCCTGCAGCCAGTGGTCTGTCCAGGCAAGGTGACCATGACAATCACAGTGACAGCTGGAGACTACAAGCATGTTGGATAAGGTAAGAATCCTTGCATCCACACTGATGAAACCCGTGCACACACAGGCCGCTGCGGGAGAAGGGAAGGCCGACCTGCAGAACGCCAACCGCGAAGTGTAGACGGACTGAGGGAGCCACGAGTCACCATCCGCAGGCCTGCGTGGGGCCCGTGGAAGCCAATCTCCCAGCAGGTGCAGGGCCGGCGAGGATCAGGACACCGCAGTCCCCAAGTGCCCCCACGGGTGACCTATTAATTCCAAAGATCTACTGCACTTGCCCCACAGCGAGGAGACCTTCGAGAAACCTCGGACACCAATGGATCCCAGGCTGCTGGGACCCTAGACCACACAGTCTAGGTGCCTCCCGACAGGACGGGCGAGCACTCAGCATGTCCCTGCCATAGGTTCCCGCCCGAAACACCCCGACTCCAATCACGCAGCAACGTTGACCCAGAGCCAAATACATGGCGGTCCCCCGCTCCTCAGAAACTCCGATGAACCGTCACAGAACAGCTCCGCAGGAAGGGACGCTTAAAGAGGGTGTGGACCTGCCGCAGGCACCACGGTCCTGCGGTGGAGACTCGACTGAGCCCAAGGATTTGGTTCAGCAAAAACAGTGCAGAAACAAGGCAGCGCACGCGGAGAGCAAGAATGATACACATCTCCTTCGCTTGGAGATGTTTTAAAAACAAGAAAAGGCTGAGCCAACGCCAGTCACACTGTGTCACCACGGCACTTGCCATCCTGAGCACCGTTCGGCTGCATTTTTCAGAGTGGCTTCCACGGGGGTAGCACGGAGCCCCCCGCCCCCCCTCAGCCCCTGCACCTGCACCGGGCCAGGGGCGCTCCGCTGATGTGCACACAAGGGGCTGCCCCGTTCCGCCCGGAAATGGTCTCTGCTTGTCCAGCAGCAGGCCAGGGTTACATAAATTCTGGTTAGCCCCCCTGGAGGGATGTTTTGCAGACACTGACAAGGTTTACGAAGATGGAGAGGGAAAAGCATCTGACGCAACGTTGAGAGAAAAAAGCCAGATTCCACATGAAACACGTGGCAAGATAATCAGCAGCCAAAACAGCTGCGCACGGAGGAGAAAATAAACATTTCGACCAGGGAGGAGAAATCTTCAGAGCGGGGTCTGGGGGGACTGGGCTAAACGGGCGCTTCGGGTTTCTTTCTGCTTGTCCAGATCCACTTCCCCTGACCCCCCACCCCTGTCTCCAACAAACGCATATCCCTCTTAGAAGTAAATAAATGCCTCCCCGCCCCCACTGCACAGAGCAGGGGTCTCCTCTTGGAGAAGATGCTCATGCCAGCTGCCTCCTTGGACGGACGCGTGCTGGGCACCAAGATGGGGCCCCAGGAGCTCTCGGCAAAGCGCCGCCTTTCTGTGGACGTGCTGCGGCCTCACCCCTGCCCGCACGTGCACTGGCGGCACCCCAGCTCAGACTGCAGCCAGGGTCAGGCCTTCATGGGGAGTGCGCAGGCGTGAGGGGCTGTGCTGGGACACCCCAGGATGGCTCGGAACTGAATCCACCGGGTCTCTTCCATCGGTGAAACTGATGATGGCATGCACATGCGCACACACACACACACACACAGGACAGGATCACTAAGGAACTACTGCCCGCAAAACCACCCTGAATGAAACCACAGGGCAGAAAGGGGAATGGTAAATGCCACACATGATGATGATTCCAGAGCCTTCCATCACCCCAGCTGCCAGACAGGCCCTCACCACTCCTAATTCTGACTCTCAGGGACATCCAGGGAGTCCGGCCCAAGCTCCTTCCATACGGGACACTTGAACCCATCCAATGAGGGTGCAGAGAAGCGTTCTTGGAAGGCCCTGGATTGCCTTGCCCCGGCCCCGCTGCCCAGCCCCACAGCCCGCCGGTCACGCACCCCACAAGGGCGCAGTTTGGTTAATCAACAGCCACAGCCTAGCTCTGCCCCAACAGTGGGGCCCATGGGAACTTCAGAAATTCCGTCTACAGAAAGAAACCAAGGTCCGGAGAGGGGCTGTGGGTCAAAGAGCCAGGATGAGAGATCAAGCCCCGACCCAGCCCACGGCCGGCCCTGCTGCTCACTGTGGCCCTAGGGGGACTCCAGCTGCACTGAGCAGGGGGCCAGACAGCTGCCCCAAGCCCCAGGGCCAAAGAGCTGACCAGGGACACAGCCATGCTGTGACAGAGCTGCTCCTGCCCAGCCAGGGCCACGTCATACCGCAGCCACGGGACAGCCCCCTGCCCAGTGAGGACATGTCACTCACAGGCAGGGGCCATCAGCCGGCTCTGCCCCGGACACCAACATGTAGGAATGTCAGTGACCTCTGGTGCTAGGCCAGGCTGGGCGCTGGGCTGCCACCCCTCACCATATGGCCCGGATGACCTCTGTGGAGTCCCCCACTCCGGGCGAGGTCCTCCTACCACAAGGTCCAGACAGAGCCAGGCCCAGGTAGGGCTGCCCACACCTGCGCTGGAGACCAGGACCAAGTCCCCGGCCCTTCTTCCCTGTTTCCCCAAGGGCAGGGCTGCCTTTGAGAAGGGGGCTCTGCCAATCTTTACCGTGGGGCCCAAGAGCCCCTCTTGGTGAGGAGGTCCCGCTCCAGGCAACGGATGACGAGGCTGACCTCGACCAAGGCACTGAGGCGGAGGCCGAGATGGGCAGTCACCTCCCCACAGGCTGACAACTCTGGCCTCCTGGGACCTGAGGCCGGAAGAGCCTGTAAGAGGGCAGATGTGAAAAGACCCCACCCCAGACCCGAAGCAGAGACAGGGAGACTCCTGTTTGTGACCCGCAGGCCTTGGGGAGATGGGAGGACACCTTATCCCTCCCAGAGACAAGCCGGTGGCCCGGGTGTGGCTCAGCAGGTGGCAGGGCGCCGGGTCCCTCTCTCCAGGGGACACTCACAGGGCAGCTGGGTCCCTCCTGCTGGAAAATCAGGGCATGGCTAAGCTTCAACACTCCCCGGACACCTCGGCTGCCACCCGACGCGCCTTCCCTATGCCCTAAACCCCTCAAGTTGTACACGAGGAAATGGCCCCCAAGGGGGTGTCACAAACACCCCAGTCACATGGGTGTGGGGAAACCCCTGCTCTCAGCACCCCTCCTCAGGGTCGGGGTGCAGGGGCAGCCACACTAGGGTGTCCTCATTGGTCACCCTCAGACGGAGCCCACACCCACTCTGTACGGAAGCCAGCGGACACCATGCTGGAGGCGTGTGGCCCCTGGGGGCCCCTCTCCGGTAACCAGAAGCACAGGTCCTACACCCTACAGCTGAGGAAGACGGGGAGAGGCTGGCTGGAGGCGGGGTCCTCCAAGGTCACAGACCAACAGCCCCGAGAGCGAGTGTCCTAGCCTCTGCCCTGCTCCCTGTCACCCCATTAAAACCACATTAGGGGCTTCTGGGAAACCACCCCCGGTCAACGGCTCACCCCCGAACCCTGCCTGGGCCTGAGCCCACCCACCCACAGGAGACGAGATCCGAGGGAAGAGAAGAGAAGGCTCATTTTACACCTCCTGGCACCGGACGTTTCCCTAGATCCTCAGGACACTCCTCTGGGGCCCAGCCCCCACCACCCACGTCCACCTCCAGCCTCTAAACCTCAAGGATCACACGGCTCAGGGAGAGGGGGCCGGGCGGCAGCAAGTCTGTGGGGAGGGGGCTCACCTCGCAGCCTCAGGAGGCCGGGCATGTCCACAGTCACTGTTCCCCGGAGCCCCAGGGTCCTTCAGTAGAGGACCCAAGGGACCCTTCCTCACAGTGGCCACCAATGTGAGAGGCAAACTTAAGCCTCTATGTGTCTGGATATGCGCATGCGGGTGGCAGGAGCTGGGCGTTACTCTGGCAACGGATCCGCACTGGCATTCCTCCATGTACCCGGCCTGAAAAGACACTCGCTGGGGGAAACACTCGGGGGCCAGCTGGGCCCCCTGGAGAGGTGGGGTCGGAAGGAGCCGGGGCCCCACAGCGGCCTCCTGGACCGGCAGACCCCGGCACAGATGCTCCTGCCTCCTCCGTGCTGGGCCCTGCGGTCACACACCCCGAGGCAAGGGTCTGCCCCAGGAGCTCACAGCAGCCAGGGGGTGGGGGCCGGGCTGACGCACCCACAGGCACAGGGGTAGGGAGGACGGAGGACGCCTGGATGGTCAAGGACAGAGGGCAGGAGAGAGAGAGGGCTTGACGCCCAGCCTCGCCTTGTGACCTTGGCACCTGAAGGTCCCTGAACTGCCACTTTCTCAGCTGTGGGAGGAGTCCCTCTGCACAGCATCGGTGAGATTAAATTAAATTTGAAGAGCCTAGTACGGTGCCTGTCCTCCCTCGCCTGCCGTGGCATCCCTACTGGTCACTCAGGCCTCGAGGGCGGTGGGGGGGGCCCCGCGCCCATGCGCCCTCACCCGGGGCCCACCGAGTCGGAGCTCATGCCTCTCAATCCTCGGCGGAGGCCTGACGTGCCGCGGGTGCCCAGCACTCTGGGTGCTGTTACCTCAGCATGCGGGGGCTGAGACTGAGCCTCCGCGGAGGGGCGGCCTGGCCACAGCCACATGGCGCCACAACTGAGGTTTGAATCGGCGCCGCCCCGTCCACAGGAGGCCACGTCCAAAGCCCGGCCAGGGTCAGCCCGCCTGGCGGCTGGAAGGAAAGTGTATTCATGAGCGCTGTCCTGGGAACCAGAGATCATAGAGGGGCCCCTCCCCCCACCCCCCTGCACACCTCACGCCCACGCATGCACACATGTACTCACACCCACGTACACACACACATATGCATACACCCCCCAGGTATGTACACACAGCTTTGCGCACATGCACACATACACACACATGTGCATACTCACGTGCGCGTGCACACAGCCATGCACGACACCACTCCTGCACACCTATGTACGCACATCACACTTAGGCACACACGTAGGGATGCACGAGCGTACACACTCCCACACATGTGCACACTCGCGTTCATGCCCTGTCTCTCTCTGGGGTCTCGACACTGAGGGAAAACACTCGAGCTGGGAGCAGTCAAGGGGTCATTTATTTTAATTATTAAAACAGCAGCCACTTACTCTCGAGCCGTCTATAATGCCACTTAATTACCCAGGACATAAAACCGCCTCTGCCTCTTAGCAGAGCAATAAATCAGCTCAGAACCAGGGTTAAAAGCATTCTTGCTGAAGACGTGGGGGGCGGGGGGGGGGCGGAGTCATCGGTCCTCCCCCCAGGAGGCGACCGACCAGATCCCTGCTCCCGAGCGGTGGCCACACGGCGGCAGAAACAAATGGAGAATGGCGCGGCCCCGCAGCCGGTGTGCACGGAGGCCGGCGTCCCCCTCCCCTGCGCCCCGTCCACTCCCGGCCCGGCCCCGGCCCCTGCCCCGGCACTCTGTCCTTTGTGCGGTCCACAATGGCCCCTCCAGATGGCGCGGCGCGGCGAGCGGCCTCCTCGAGCTGATCGCTCATCCTGTCGGGACCCAGCAGGACACCTGGGCACCGGCCCAAGCCGCATCCCAGGGCTCACTCGCCCTGCCTGCCTCCCTGTCCTGGGCCCTCGGGCACCCCGGCTGGCTTCAAGCACAGCTGGGCCGTCAGGGGGTAAGTGCACCCACCAGGGGGGCAGGTGGGAACCCCAGGTGGTCCGGGGGTCACTCCGCACCTGCGAGACAGCGGGATGAAACGAGCCATCCTCCCCGTGCTGGCCGCAGGCAGACATCGGTCAGGCCCTCCCACGGGCCACCCCCCCTCCAGGTGCAAGCAGCCCCCGCCTTGAACTTCCCTGCGGACAAGGGGTCCTTCCACAAGGGTGCGGGTGGGCTGTGAGCCATACTGGGTGGGCAGAGTCCCGCCTTCCCTTTGAGGATGGCCCCCCGAGCGTGCGGCGGGTGGCGGGCACCGGCCCTGGGCAGGGACCCCTGGGCTGTCCCCAGATGTGCTGCAGGGAGCAGCCCCCGCACATGCCATTTGCACATGTGCCAATCCACCTGGAGGAGAAACCCCCAGCAGCAGGACTGCTGGGCCAAAGGGGACAAGCCTGTGCAATTTTCCAAAATTTACCAAATCCACACTCCCATTAGCGCTGAATGACAGCGAGAGCGTCCGTCCCCTGTGAGCGTGTGATGAGAAGTTTTCTGCTCTGTTCTTTGTTCTTTGCAACAGAGGCTTTTAGCTCCACGGCTGCCTGTCCATGTTTCCTCTTACCCAGGGAGTGCCTCCTCTGTCCCTTGTCCCCCACCACCCACAGTGTGGCCGGAGAGGCAGAACAGCGGGAGCAGGACTCAGCTGACCCCAGGACACACCCACCTGTAGCTGGGCAGGTGCATCAGGCTCAGCAGGACAGAGCCAGTGTGCCTGAGACCCCTCCTCCATGGAGCCTACCAGGATTGCCCCAGCCTCTCTGCCTACCTGCTCTCTGCAGTGCCTTTATTTATTTATTTTTTTTTTATTCTTGTCTCTTCCTGTACCTTTTCCCCTAGTCAGCCTCCTCCACCTGGCTGTGAGCTCCCTGAGGGAAGGGACTCTTCTGATGGGTGTGCGTCTCCCTCCCTAGGTCTGGCCCGGTGCCTGGCATGGGTCCCAGCGGTGGGAAGTGTCTGGTTGAGACTGTTAGGGAGCCAGAGCGGGAGCTGGTTGCTGGTTCATCCAGGCCCCTCTCACGACACCGGGAACAATGTCCAGTTTGTTAAGTCCCCTCGGTGACCGTCCAAATTAAATCATCCTTACAGAAAGACGGGCATCCAGCCAACCTGAGACCTTCTGGACAGACTGTGCTGGCTTGGGGTGGGGGAGGGCGAGGGGGAGGGGAGCTGATGCAGGAGGAAACTGTCAGCGAGGAGTGTGCACTCCTCCACGGAATGCTCTGGAACTGTCAGAAATCTGGGCAGCCGCGGTGACCACCGGGGCCCACCAGTCCCTTTGAAACAGGGGAGGCAGACCCTCCCCGGGTGGCCTCCGGCCTCTGAGCACGCGGCCAAGTGGCTGTGCTCGGGCTTAGTCACGGGCCACTGACCGCATGTCCCCAGCTGGCTCTGCCCATGAGAGCCAGCTCCAGCTCAAACTAAGGCACAGCCGCTTAGGGACCCTCTTCCTGAGTCCCTGGTCCCCATGTGCTACATTAATACCGCCGCCCTGCCCCCTCCTCCAGCCCAGCTGGCCACTCACGCTGAGGAGCTGCCCGCCTCGCCCCCCAGGGTCACGCTGCATGAAGGTGGCACTGCAGTCCCAGACCAGGTCTTCGACGGAGACTCATCATCACCGACGGAGGGCGGACCTGTGACTTGGCCGACCAGGGGTCCCCCTGCATCCATGCTCAGCGCAGGGAAGCCAGTGTGCGGGCAGACCTGGGCCGGCAGTGGGAAGGGGTGTTGTGGCGGAGACCAGAGGTCCCAGACCCTCCCTGGGCCTCACCTGGGGATGACGCGCCATGGCTCCTGCCCACGACGGCTCATCATCACAGGGGACAGGGAGTTGTGTGCCCGCTGACAAAATGAAAGCCCAGCTAGAATGTTCTGTGGCTCTTCAAAGTGTGAAGGCTTATAGACACAAAGCTCATTTACCCCCATCACTTTGCTTGAGTCTCACAACACCCCACTGACCGGCTCATGTTACGTCCTATCTTTTTTTTATGTTTATTTATTATTGAGAGAGAGACAGAACATGAGTGGGGGAGGGGCAGAGACAGAGGGAGACCCAGAATCCAAAGCAGGCTCCAGGCTCCGAGCTGTCAGCACAGAGCCTGACACGGGGCTCCAACCCAAGAACCATGAGATCATGACCTGAGCCGAAGTTGGACACTCAACCGAGCCCCCCAGGTGCCCCTATATCCTCCCATCTTACAGATGAAGAAACTGAGGTTCAGAGAGAGGCTGTGACTCACCAAGGTCACCCCACAAAAGAGAGTGCCAGGATTTGTGCCCAGGCGGTCTGCGGGCAGGCCTAGCTGCGCTCCGTGCCCCCATCGGAGCATCACCCCTCCCCCGACAGACGCCTGCCTGCCCCCTGGGGCAAACAGCACTGTACAACAGGGGGCAGGGGCCACGGGCAGATGACAAGCCCACAGGGCGCAGCAGGGCATGGCTGCAGCACACCCCTCTGTCCTCACCGAATCCCCAGGAGTTAAACAACAGGGGTGATCACAAGACAACCCAGCCCCAGTGGCCGGCTCCCAGGCCAGGGTCCCTGGCACATGGGGACAGAACAGCCCAGCGGGCAGGAGGAAATTGAGGAAGAGGAAAAGCAGCTGAGTCCCGCTGTGGGGCTGAGCCGGGCTCCCGCTGTATTCCCTGACCTTCTGGCGAGTGGGTAGAGACTGTTTTGAAGTATCAGCCAAGAAGGGCCGCACCAGGCACCGGGGGCCTCCGGGAGCCTCGGGAAGAATCGTAATAACCACCGCCCCCCACGCCAGCCAGCCAGCCGGCCCTCTGGCCTCCAGGCCCGTTCGTGTGCTTTGAAGTGCTGTCCCCTTCTTTGGGCTGGCCCTCTCCTCCAAGGCCCCCTCAGCCCAGGGCACGGGCTCTGAGATGATCCCCAGGTCCTGGAGCACTCTCTTGCTGGGAATCTCTGACCCCCAGCAGGGCTGGGGGCGGGGCGCTGTGCCTGGCCCCTCCCTGGACTACGGGGCCTGGAGGGACATACAGAAGGGACTTCAATCCCTCCATAAAAGTCAGAAGACCTAGGACCCTCTGCAAGGGATGATCCAAAAGCTGAGTAATACTAACTGGGGACAAAGACAAGTTCTAGCAAAACTGAAGGCCTCAAGATGAGGCCGGTGCGCAGCTCACGGACTCAGGGGCACGGAGTGTCCCGGGACTCACGTGGCCAAGGGAGAGGACTGTGCGTGCGCAGCCCCAGCTGGGAGCTGGCCAGACCATACCCGGCAGCCGGAGAAAGCTGCCCTCCCCCTTCTCTCCCTCCTCCCCCTTCCCCCCTCCTCTCCCCCTCCTCCTCCAGCCATGGGGTGGACGTGGGAGCCCAGTGGGACGCCAGCGCCCGCCCGCCAGCCCCTGCTGCTTAATCACCCATTGTCTGGCTCTCCCATTAATGCAGGAGTCTGCTCTGGGCATCCCAGCTCAGATAGAAAAAGATACCAGAACTCCGCAAACATAAACAGGCTAGACCAGGGCAGGGCGGACGCCACAGTCAAGGCACAAAGATAACACAAGGGCATGCCGGGCAGTCCCGCCCCAGGGCAAGGGAAGGCAGTGGCACTTGGCCGAGGAAGACCCAGGGAGACAGAACTCCAGCGGCCAACGGGCAGCTTCGGAGCAAGACAGGGAGGGCCAGGAACTCCGCACTCTCCCGGCCATGCGTCCGCGCCGAGTGCTACCTTAAAAGGAAGCAGGTCTTTGCTGAGCACCAAGCTTGCTCACGCCCGTCATGGCCACGGCCAGAGTCCACATGACACCACTACGTGCCAGGTGCTCTGCCAACCAACCATCTCAGGCCTCCGAGGTGCACACTACCAGTGCCTCATTTTACAGGTGTGGAAATGGAGGCTCTGGACGGTGGTGTGACGGTAGAGCTAAGGTTCTGAATCCAGGACCTTAGCTCAAGAGCCAGGCTCTTGAGTATGAACCCATGCCTCCTGCCTCACCTCTCTCTCCACCAATCCAGGGGGAGGGGGGCATCCTGTTTATACTCTTCTGAAGACGGAACAAGGTGCCTAGGTCCCTCGGCTCCCTGAGACCCAAGGGCCCTTTCCTCTGCCCGGCCCAAGGAACTCTGCCCATTCATAGGAGGGGAGCCTCATGGTATTGGCGTCTGGGCAGGGGCCCACCTCCTGCCAAGTGTCTATTGCCTGAAAAGGCCTCGGAGCAAACTCTGCCCCACGCCCATGGGCTACCTTGGTCCCTGGATAGGAGTCCCCTCCAGCGAGGGTACGTGCCTCCTACAGGTGGCCAATGCCCTGGTCACTTCACCACTGAAGGGAAGGACCCAGATGGCCCCAGTCCCTGAGGAAGACAAGCTGGAACTCCCATGCCATCCACCACGCCCTCGGCTCCCAAGGTCAGGGTGCTGCTGGGCCGTGCAGCAGCCAGGATGCAAGGCGGGGAGAGGCCACACTGCCGGCTCTCCGTGCCTGCCTACCCCTCTGGCTCGGCCCACCTCTGGGCCTCCTCTTGGCCCTCTCATCAGAGAAACAGTCCCCCGTTCCCGGTCCGGCCTGACAGAAGGAGGAGGGACGAGACTCGGCCTGGGGGTCTGTGGGAAAGTACACCTGCTCCCCACACACTCACAGTCCTGCCAGGGGCCACTGGGTGTACCAGAGCACAGCATGGTGACGGCTACGGGTCCTGCACGTGGGCCCCTTGGGACCGTGGCCAAGGGGACCTCAGTTCATCCTAGGGAGTCCCGGCAACAACAAAAGGTCTCCAGGAGGAGGAGGGACTGGTGACCAGGAGAGACCCCATCTGCACTAAGGCCCCGTGAAGGTTTCCAGGGGAGCCCCGTGAGCACCCTCCTTCCTACAGCAGAAGGGACGCCTGGCTGAGGACACAAAGGTGCAGGCTCATTTAGGACGGGCGCTGGCAGCCTCAAGGGCCCACGTCCGGGACCTTTCTCTGCTGCCCACAAGCCTGGTACAAAGTCTGCATGAGGCCACCGGACCAGACCTGCCCAAATCGGGGCACTGCGCCGCCTCGGTCCCCTCTGCCTCTGCCTGAGGAGGGCCGGCGGGGGCCTGGGGCGCCCAAGTCTCCTCCCCTCGTCCTGCTTCTGCACTGGGGTGCTGTTAGCCACTTTCTACTGCGAGCGGAGGGCCCGTCTTAGTTATCTGGGAACGTCCCTGGCTGTTCAACTGAGCGGCGGCAGGAAGGGCCAGCGGCTCGGTCGCTGTGACGTAGCGCACAGGGCGATCGGGTCTCCAGCCAGGTGAGTGCGTGTCCAAGGGGCTGGGCCCCGGCCTCCTGCCCCTCCTGGCACTGGAACCTCTGTCAGGGGCATCTGGAGGCACACCCCGCCTCCCAGCTTCCCGGCACAATGAGGGTGGGCACCCTCCGTGAACCCCCAGACACACACCAACACTCAGAAGACCGCACCCTGCTGATGAGCCACAGGCACAGTGAGGAGGGCGCCGCTCACTGGGGCGCCTGGGGGGCTCAGTCGGTTAAGCGGCCGGCTTCAGCTCACGTCATGATCTCACAGTTCGTGGGTTTGAGCCCCGTGTCCGGCTCTGTGCTGACAGTTCAGAGCCTGGAGCTGCTTTGGACTCTGTGTCTCCCTCTCTCTCTGCCCCTCTTTCTCTCAAAATAAATAATAAACATTTTAAAAAATTAAAAAAAAAGAAGAGGATGCCGCTCAGGACAGAAGTGGCCACTGGACCCCATGCTGACACCGAGGGGACACGGAGCAGCTGACCAGGGCGTGGGGCGGGGCCCCTGGGGAGGATGAAACCAGGCCTTCCCGGGGCCGGGGACCAGGCAGGCCAGGCCGCACATCCCACAAAGGAAGGATTACTGTGAGGTGCGTTATTAGTGGTTTGGCCAAAATCCAGACCAGGCTCCGAGGAAAGGGCAGATGAAACGTGACTTGGGTCAGCTTGTCAGCAAAGGGAGGATTACCCTGTCGTGCACAGGACTGGACACCGTGTGGGGGCGGGGCGGGTCCCACGGGGCTGCTGCAAGGCCCCTGCCCAGTTCTGCCCCGAGCACCCTGGTGCCGAAGCAGGAACCTGGGCCTCAGAAACAGGCTCTGCCCAAGGGGTCCGAGGGGCCCAGGGATTGCAGGAGGGGGCAACCACGCGGAGGCTGGCCCTGGGAGGCCGGGGGCATGCACACGGAGGGTCAGACCCCAGCACCCGGCCCCGAACCCAACCACGAAACGGCCATCTTTAACAAAGACCTAGTCACGCTCATCCACGAAGGAAGATCCAAATTCTAACTCCCAGGGGTGGCCCCACTGAGAGGAGTCTCAAACCGGGAACCTGGGAATCACGCGACACAGGGCTCCAGTTTCTGAAAGCATTCCTGTCCTCGAGCGAGCAGGCCACTTGGACAGTGAGGTGTTGGCTTAGCCACCCCAGGAGATCTGCCAAAACAGCGAGTGCGGACAGCATACGCCTCCTGTCTGGGACCTGCAGGCGATCCCCGGCCCCTGGCGCCCACGGACCACCCTGCAGCCGCGAAGGCCAGGGCTGCCTATCCGGAGGGGCTCCCGCGACACGAGGGACAGTGGCCCAGCCGTCCAGAAAGCCAGGACGCTCCAGAGCCAACAACTGGACTTGGGCACATCTGGGCTCAAATCACCCGCGGCCTCCCAGGCAGCCATCATTCTCCACACCTCCGCGGAGCCCATCAGGAAGTGCGGAGCCCAGCATCTGCACAGAAGATGTGACAAGTGTCACCATCAGGGTTACTGTCCCAGGCCAGGGCTCCGAACCCATAAGGGGACGCATTTAAGAAGTTTGTGATTAGGGCACCTGGGGGGCTCAGTCAGTTAAGCAGCCGGCTTCAGCTCAGGTCACGATCTCACGGTTCATAGGTTCGAGCCCCACATCAGGCTCTGTGCTGACAGCTCAGAGCCTGGAGCTTGTCTTCAGATTCTGTGTCTCCCTTTCTCTCTGCCCCTCCCCTGCTCATGCTCTGTCTCTTTCTCTCAAAAATAAAATAAACATTAAAAAAATTTAAAAGAAAAACCACATCTGCTGTCACTGCAGCCCATTAGAGCCGTCCTGAGCCAATGGCCGGCCTCAACCAGGAGGCTCACAAGGTGCGCAGGATGCAGGGGCAGGACCGGTCCAAACGCAGCAGAAGAGTGACATCCACGTACAACCGTCACCGCCTCGCTCCTTACATACTACATCCCGTCCAACCTAAACACAACCCTGTGGTAAAGAAGCTTCTAGCATTCCCTTACTTGACCCCTGAGGAAAGAGGCACAGAGACGTTAACCAGCAAGCCCAACGCCACACAGGCTGGGCCCCTGGGCTTAGCTTCCTCCCACTGGGCTCAGGATGGACGGAAAAGTGGGGGCTTCTGTGTCCCTGACCCCTTACGAAACACAGACCCTGTGATGCTGGTCTCTTACCGACCCCACTTCAGAACCAGAGCAGGGACATGGGTGGCCCAGGCAGAGGCAGGGAAGGAGGCCTGGGTCCTTTATGTTCCCTTTTTTGGCAGGGACTGGGGGTTGGGGACGGTCATACCAGACTGAGTCTTCAAAGGTGGTGACAGGCCCGGAGGGGAGGTCAGGAGTGCACTGGGCAATAACCCACCAGGCCCGACAGGAGAAACAGAACGCATTCCATGCAGGCCCCCGGGAATGAAGACCCTGATGCGCCTTATCTAGAGGTTAATCTTCCCAGGCACGGACCACAGGAAACAGATCTACGGGTATATGCGGCTTTGGAGAAGCAGAAAGACCCAGCCCTGAATACAAATGGAGGGCAGAAGCAAAAGGGTTAAGTAAGGGCTGGGCACAGAGGCCCAGCTGGGTGGGCACACGGCTCAAGAGAAGGAAAAGGGCCTCCTCCCCTCCCGCCTCGCAGACCCCAAGCTGCAAGGGCGGCCTGGAAGGTTCCCACCAGCACCCTGCCCGCTGTCCACACAGCCCTGGGGCCCCTGCCTGTGCCGCCACCGCGGCCCCCACGGCAACACCACCACCCAGTCGTCTCATGGCCTCTAACTTACACCACGAGCACCCAGCTCCAACTGCCGTGATGAACAACTGTCTTTTGCACACACACGGCACCAAATTTGCATGACGGAGCTGCACCCTCAGCCCCTCTGACAAGCAGCAGCTCAGAGAAATGGAGACGGAGGTGGCAGAAACGGGGCGGTGACACGCGCAGAGGAGTGGGCCTCGGCCTCCAGCTTCTGGGAGGATGAGACCCAGGCGTGGATGCCGGACGCTCTGCAGCCCGGGGACCCCCCCCCTTCCCCAGCCCTTGCGGCAAGATTTACGATGCCAGGAACTCCTGGGAGACAAAGGTGAACGGGAAACTGAATCACAGCACAGGGTAATTTGTGGCCTGTTCGGGGCCTGACAAATGTAAAGCTCTCGGGCTGGCAGAGGCCGGGTTCCAAGCCCCTGTGACTGTTTCCGTGAGCCCAGCTCCACCAGGCTGATGAAGAAAGCACATCCCAGCCCCCTGCTGCCCTGCCTTTAGACACGCGGGTGACCAGCAGAATCACACCTGCCCAGCCCCCCGCCCTTCATCCTGGCCTGGAGTCCCACAGAGAGAAGGGCTGCAGGGCAGAGGGGTAGGGGGCACCGGCAACAGGGGCTAGAAACTGCTCAGCACGGGCACCCTGCCCTCATAAGGGCATCTCCAGAAGCAAGAGGTCCAAAGCCTCCCCACACAGCGTCCTGTTGCCCTAACCCTAACCCAGTTCCTGGAAGTCTCTAGAAGTCTCTAGAAGTCTCTAGAAGTCAGCAGCATGGGTCAGATTCCCCACATCCCCCGCTAAGCCGCTGGCTCACATTCACAGGAACGCAGGACGGGCTGTGAGGAGCCCGGCCCCACCACGAACGCCCAGGAGGGGCCCCACCACGTCTGTGAACAGCCATGCTGGGACCTGCCCAGGGACCCCCTCCATTCCCGGGGGATGGCCGCGCCTCCTCCAGAAACAAACTGTTTTCTCCAAGGAAACCCATGGAAGCCCGAAGGTTGGGAGCACTCAGGCCACTGCTGCCGTCTCCTCCCCGAGATCTGTCACAGAGGGGCTAACAACATCTCTGTCACCGGGATGCTGCGGGGCCTCCAATCAGGCACTGTGCCCCATGCCCACGCTCCACTGGGAAACCAGAGAGACCTACAAAGTTTGAGCGGGGAGGTGTCATCTCGGCCCAGCTCGAAATGGGATCCAACCCCCACAGCCCCGCCCACTCTGTCCCCTGGGTCACCAGACTCCAGCCACCAGGGCTTCGGTCCTCCTCATCCCTCCTCCCCCTCTCCTGCGTGTCAGTGCTCATGGGTGTGGGACGCCATCCTCCACGAATGTGGTGCCAGTTCATCCGTCTTCCCAACCAGACCCCTGTCCCTCTTGCTCCCAGAAGTGTCCCAGGAGCGTGGACATGCTCCCAATGAGAGACACATGCTCGATAAACAGCAAAGAGCGCACACCCCAAAACCGTGGAGGGTGAAGCCCAGGAGGCCTAGGGTTCAAGTCCTCTGCTCTCATGGCGTTGGGACCGCCCTGGCTGCCTAGGCACTGGGACCTCTGAGCCCCACTGGACAAGATGGTGTGATGGTGGCCACGGGAGACCAGACATGTAAAGGGTGGAGCCTGGCGCTGAAGGGGACATGTAAAGCCTCCACCGTTTCAGGGGGCACCAAGAGACCGGGCAGAGATGGCCACTGCCCATACCCCCTAAGGCTTCCAGGAGCCCCTGCATCCTCCTCCTGGCCCTGCTCCTGCCGCTGTCCAGCACATCCCAGGCTCAGTCTGTCACCTAGAGCAAACGCCAGAGGTGCAGAGACCAGGACACATGATGGGGCGCCCTGGGGGCTCCCTTCCAGGTAAAGAGGCTGGGGAGGTCAAGACTCCATAGAGAGAGAACCCCGGGGGCTGGCCCTGCCTGGTTTGTGGGTTTGGTTGCAAAGGTCTGAATGGCTGTGTTCCCACAAAACTCACGTGTTGAAATGCTAACCCCTTGAAATGATGGTAATAGGAGATGGGGTGTTCAAGCCATGAGGATGGAGCCCTGGGAACCAATGTTCTTAGAAAAGAGGCTCCAGAGAGTTCTGCACACCCCCCCCCCGCCACTCCCCACCGCAGGGACACAGCGAGAAGGCGCCCACCATGAACCAGGAAGTGTGACCTCACTAGAAGTCAACCATGCTGGCGCCTTGACCTTGGACTTCCAGCCTACGGAACCGTGAGCTGTGAACTTCCGTTCCTCGCAAGCCCAGCCGTCTGTGCTGTTTCTCGCAGTGCCCAAACAAACGAAGGAGGGGCGCTGCCCCCAAGGCCACCTCAGGAAAGTGTGTTTCCAGCGCCACTGAAGGTCGTCCGGTCTCACACAAAGCAGCCCAGGACCCTCCGCCGTCAGGGGGGACAGCACCGGATCCCAACCACCAGACCACGGGGGAGTGTCTGCTGCCACCAACGTGCCACACCAGCTGGGGCCACAGCCTCGGGGTCAGCCACCCCTCCCCAGGTCTGGTCCCGTCTCCCCAGAGGGGTGGGCCACACAGGGCCTTGCTGGCAGCAGGTGGTGGGTGACGAGGCCCGTGGCTCCAAGGACAGGGCACAACGGCATCTAGCTCCAACGGACGCCAACCTTGCTGTCCTGAACAGGCCTGGGGGGCGGGGGGCCGTGTGTCTATTACTGTTACCCCTATTCTCTGCCCTCCTTGACGTCTGACAGGTGTGCTGCTGCTGCAGGGAAGGGGGAGGGGAGGGAATGTGGGGAGGAGAGAGGAGAAGAGGGGACAGGAGGTGGGGAAGGGCGATGGCAGCCTTCCAGGGAACTTGGTTCTAACAGCCGCTGTCCCCTAAAGCACCCCTCACCAGAACCCCCACCCCAGACCTTCTGCACCTCCCCCACGGAAGGGTCGGGGGATGGTGGAGGCAGGTGAGCCTGGGCAGGGCCCATTGCATCTGCTGAGTGACAGAGCAGGTCCCTTGATGTCTCTGAGCCTCTGGTTTTAGAAACACTCATGCCTGCCGACCTGCAGAGTATTGGGGGGGGGGGGTGCTACAATTTCCGTCCAGCTAAGATGCAAATGAGGGGCTGCCCTGGGCCAGATCCTGTCTTGCTGGAACTCTGCCCCTCATCCTGGTTGGAAAGGACACATGGGGATCGCCACACTTAGGCGCTGTCCCTGGAACCCCAGATCTTGACCGGACACCCTCACTGACGAAGGCCACGCATGGCTGCCAGCCTTGCGCAGGAGTTCAATTCTCAGACGAGTTCTGAGTTAACGACTGCTCGGTCCTCCTTGCCCGGGCCACGCTCTCTGACCTCTGTCACCTCACAGCCGCAGCAGAGGATGAGGGGAGCCCTGCCCCCGGGGCGGCTCAATGATGCGAAATTGCTCTGGGGATTTCTGTGTGTGCTCAGCCGTGGAAACAGGTAGCCCTCGATGGGACTCTGTCCTAGATGGCGGAGGCACGGAGATGCCAGCTCTGACATGTGCCTGGCACGGTCTCCCTGCCTCTCCAGGGCCGAGCCCCAGAGAGCACTGCAAAGTTCAGTCCAGACTCAGGGCAGTGGGGGGTAAAGATAAGCAGACTGGGGGGGGCAGGGGGGCTCAGCTGGCAGGTGCAGGGAGCATGAGGGAGGCGGGAGGAATGCAGGAAAGAAGGTGCCCCGTGTGCCACGCTGGGTTCCAAGCACGGGGTGGGGACCCTGTCTACTTGAACTGATTTGCTTGGTCCTCACGCCTGCCCTGGGGGCTGTCCCTGCGGCAGGCTGAGGGGGTGGGGCGGCCTGCTGGCCCTGCCACTCACAGCTCTGTGACCAGGCATGTTCTCAAACCTGCTTCCACTTCTGCAGAGCAGGACCCACAGAGGACCTGCACCTGGAGGTTAACAGGATCACAGGTCAGGCGCTCCTGGGGGAAGGGCCGTGGCATCTGCTCCGTGAGGCACCAGCCAACCCGTGGGTAGTCCCATTTTTACACCCCTAGAAGCGGGTGCCTGCCAAGGTCATTTAGCAAATGGCTTCGACCAGCAGCAGGGAGGAAAGGCTTCCTGGAGGGAGGGGACGGCAGCCAGAGGTGGCCCTTTGGATCTCACCCGGAATGGGGCCAGGTCCCAGCCTCTGCAGGGACAGTCAGTGCCTCCTCCTTCCTGTTTAACTGGCACCACCCCAGGATCCGGCCTGTCCTGCCCCAGTTCCCTGACTCAGGAGCTGTGGGGTGGAGCCTGCTTCCTGACCCTGGGCCAGCACTGGGGATTAGGGTGCTTGTGTGAAGGGAGGTGGCACAGAGCTCGGGAGACGCAGAGAGGCCTCGTGACTCGTGAGCACGGATCCTGGGCCACTCTCTGCCATCAGGGGCCACCAGGGTGCAGGGCCCCAGCCACGCCTTCCCTGCAGGTGCTGGCACCTGGGAATCACTGCTTAGTGCTCACACATGCTGGATTCACAAACGCCTGTCCAGGAGGCCCTTAAATGGACAACGCAGTGGCAGACCACGTGTCCCACCTGCTTCAGGCCCCCTGAGCTGCACCCCGCACAAACCCCCAAGCTACAGGCCCTGCAGCAGGCTGCCGGGGACGGGCCGAAGAGGTGCGCCCGCACCAGGCTTTGCGTGGCCCGGCCTTGGGTGGCCGGGACAGTCACAGATGTGCAGAGAGAAAACAGAACCGATGGGAAGGCAGCTTCTGGAACAAAGAGCCCACCCTGGGACGCCCAGGACTGATGGGCATGCTAGCACACGGGCCGACCCTCACAGGCCGTCTGTGTTCCATGGGCGCCAGCCAGGGGCCCGGGGTGGACATCAGGAATGTGAGTCACCCTCCGGGCCACATCAGACACCTGTGAGCAGAGATGATCGCCCCCCACCCCCACCCCATTCCTGCCCTGCCCCCATGCCTCTCACGGGGACGGCCAGACTGACGGCCGCATCTCCCTCCATCCCCAAACAGAAACCACAGTCCCACAAAGGGGCTGAGGGCACGTCGAAGGGACTGAAGGATCACACAGTCACACTGTGACATTCGGTGGGGTTCCTAGCTGCCTCAGTACGAATCAGTCTTCCCCACCAAGCGCCACAGCCCTTCCTGCTCTGGACGGAACCACGCTGGCCCAGGAGGCTCACCCCCACCTCTGCCTGGTAACGCGCCCGCCCGGGGACAGGATGGGGCTGTCCACACACACGCCACGAAGCTCCCCAGTGGGACCTGCCTCCCTGGCCCGACAGCCTCCCTGCAAGAACCTGTGAGATCCGGGAGTATTAAAAGGAAGCCAGTGGGCACCTGGGTGGCTCAGGTCTGACTCCTGATTGCGGCTCAGGTCATCCTCCCAAGGTCAAGCCTTGTGTCAGGGAGCCTGCTTGGGATTCTCTCTCTCTCTGCCTCTCCCCCACTTATGCTCCCTACTCTCTCAAAATAAATAAATAAACTGTAAAAAAAATAACAGTACAAAATAAATAAAAGAAGCCGAGTCCACGTTGACATGGGGATACGGGGGCATGTGAGGTACGATGGTCGCAGGGCCGACCTGCAGCCCGTGCGGGAACCTCACATTCCACCCGCACCCGCTCCCCTCCAACCTGTGAGAACAGAGCTCCCGACGTGGGCTGCCCGGAAGGCGCCAAACATGTGAGAAGATCTACAATCTTCTCACCCCCAGACACCTTGGGGACCCAGGAGCGGGGACTGTCAGTCACTCTGCAGGGAATCAGGGCTCAGAGAGGGTAGGCCACATGCCCGAGGAAACACAGCAAGTCAGCAACTCTTCATGCCTCCCTCCCCACCCCCCACCCCACCACCCCAGATGCCTTCCTCGGAGCACCTACCTGCACCCATGGATGAGCCCTCCCACCCCACCCAGCCTACCTGGGTGCAAAGGGGGGCACCAATGACCATGTGCCCCAGGGGCCCCGCTCCCCCATCAGCTCTGCAGCCAGAGGCCCCGCGTGTCAGAGGAGGACCTCGCAGCAGGGGGGGGTGCACCTGCCCCGAGCTGGGCTGGATCCAGCCTCTGCAGACACAACACTCCTAGCCCGTCTCCTCTGTGGTCCCGAGTCTGCATCTTGCTCACCACCCCTTTGCAGGGCCCTTAATAAACCCTGATGAGTGAACAGCAGCAGCACCGCCTGAGAACCGGTGGCCCGTGGGTGAGCATCCCCGACCCACTGCGTCTGAGCCCCCCTGACAGCTGAGCAGACGGAGGCCAGCAGCGGAGACAATGTGCCCAGACAGCCGGTGGCAGGATCGGAAGTCACCGGGCCTCCCCTGCACACCCCCAGGGCGCCTCCTCCTCCACCGGCCCCACGGGTCCAGGCTTCCGCCCCAGGGAAGCTCTGGCAAGGATGACACCTTGTGGGCGCCCACGCCCTCCCTGTCTCCACCTCATTGGTCCGGTGTCCCCCGGACACCATCCCGGGGGAAACAACACTGGAACCCAGGGCCACCTTGGGGCTCCGTGCTCCCGGGGCAGCTCCCTCCAGGCCTCAGTTTCCTCCCCTGCAATGGGGCTTCATACGCATGAGAGAGCAAGGGGCTCCGGACACCCCGGCACGGGGTAGGGGAGGGGTCACTCTCCACACACTCCGCGGGGACCACCGGACGGGGCAGAGGGCGCCTTGAGCACCACGTGTCACCTAGAACCTTCCGTGGTGCAGTCAAACCGTCCAGCAGAGTGCTCAATGCCCTGGGAAAGAGCTGAGGGAAGCCGGCTCCTCGGAGGAGCTCAGGGGAACAGCGTCGATATTAAAAGAAATGAAAGCGCCCGCTCTCCCCATCACACGTGCTAAACGCCACGTCACGCCAGCGGCCCCGCGGTTGTGACTGTTCCGCTGAAGGGAGAACCAAAAATAGAAGCTGTGGGGACGGCAGCTTCTGAAGCCATCGAACGTGGCCAAAGGGGACGGGTCCAGGCTGTGGACACACACACACTCACAGTCATGTACACACACTCTCTCACACAAACTCATACAGTCTGTGCGTGTCACACTCACACACACACACACACACTCATACACACACCCTGCCCCACCCCTCGCCTTCCCCACGTCTCCTCCTCAGCCCGCCTACAACCCAGGGACCCGTCCCTCGCTCCTGCCCCACCCCGGGCACTGGGCGCAGGGCAGGCCAGAGAGAGCTGGGGCCCAGTTCGCGGGGAGCCCGGTCAGAGGCCACGCACCCCTTGCCTCAGCCTCCTGGGTCATGGTCGGCAGCTCAGTTCATCGGAGAGGCTGGCGGCTCCGCGGTTGAGAACCGGGGCTTGGGGGAGGCAGGGGAGCCCCTGACCCCAGGCTCCTGCCAGCTCACCCCACAGGACCCACAGGGCACCCACGAAGGGCCTGGGGTGCTCCAGACGTCCAGGGGCAGCGAGCCATCCCCTCCATCCTCTGAGCCTTCGCAGAACCCAGCCCCAAAGAGCCCAGGCGAGAGGCAGGGGACAGAGCCACCCCGAGGGGCAAGGACGCTTGTCTGAGATGGCTGTAGGCAGGCCAGGGTGGGGCAGAGCCCGACTGCCTGGTGACTCTCGGGCCTTGCCCACCCCCACCCCACTGAGGGGCTGAGGAGGGGCTCACAGGCCAGCCTGCACCTGCTGTCACCTCTTCTGACCTCCTTCATCTCACTAACGGGGACATTGAGGCACAGAGGGCTTCAGACTGTCTGCCCCAAAGCCACCGGAGGCCAGCCCCTCTCCCCCCCCCCCCCACATCCCCATTATGCTCGGTCCCACAGCAGGGTGGTGGGTATCCCACAGCAGGGCCAGGGGCATGAGGCGGGGCTTGGGGCGTGACCCCAGCGGTGCCCCCTGTTAAGAACCACATGCACTCGGAGCGAGTCACTGGGGTGACTCATCCTGGCCTCATGTTCCGGGGCTGCCACTGGAGAGTCACACTTCCAGGAACCCAGCTATCCAGGTGCCCAGAGCCACGGGGCGGGGGAGCCGGGTGTGGCCCTTGGGCGAACAGCCACCACCGGCTCCTTGACCAGTGACAGTGAGGGAACACCGACCCAGAATGCGTGGCAGAGGCTGCTGTTGAAACGGCCACAGCCTGGACAGAATGAAACACATCTCGGATCCATACCCCACGGGTGACAGCAAGAGGGGTTGTTTGGACTCTGGGGGAGGGGAAATGTGAAGAGGGAGTGGCATCTCAGCCAGAACTGGCAAACAAGTGGGATTTTTCAGGCAAGGCAAGAGCAAGGAAGGGGAACGGCGCTGGAGGTCGGCAAGAAGACAACCACGGCCAAGCACAGGGTGTGGAAGTGCCTGGATGGTATTCAGGGCCTGGGGTCCCAGAAGCTTCCAGAAGAGGGGGGAGAGGGTGTGGCAAGAGAGGCCAGGTCAGAGCCCGAAGCACCTCCAACTTTGTTTCCCAGGGGCCCGAACTCCATGAGGAGGCGAGGGTCCCTGCAAGGGGTGGGGGCAGGGCAGAGGCTATGTTTCAAGAAGAATATTCCAGAAGGGTAGAGTGAGGGGTGGAGGAGGGGACAATCCCAGAGGTGGGGAGGCCAGCTGGGAGGCTGGCTCCAGGAAGCGGGAGCGGAGGGTGGATGTGGGAGGCGAAAGCCTGTCACCGAGATGGACGGAGCGAAGCCAGTACCAGGGGCCCCGCAGCCACACGGGTTTGCCCACAGCACCGTGCTCAGCGGAGTGACGACCCAGCCAAGGTGGGCGGTCAGGCTGCGCAGAAGTGACACCAGCTCTGTGCATGGGAAGGCAGGTGACGGCTCTTTGGCCCCAGGTCTGGGGACCACTCCCCTTCGGCAGAACAAGCTAAGG
This sequence comes from Suricata suricatta, assembly GCF_006229205.1. Lineage (NCBI taxonomy): Eukaryota > Metazoa > Chordata > Mammalia > Carnivora > Herpestidae > Suricata > Suricata suricatta. Next base: position 4,668,087 of record NC_043708.1, on the reverse strand, counting down.
GTGGGCAGAAATCCAGTGACCTGCCCATGGGTCTGCCTGCCCTGCCCCGGCCCAGGGCATCCACTGACCCTGCCCAGACGGCCCCAACAATTGTGCCTTTTGTTTCACGGTCCCCATTGTCTTCGATTCTCTCGCCTGCCTGCCCCAGAGCCAAAGGCGGATTTCCAGAGGGATTTCTCAACCGCCTTCCAGAGAAACCTCCTGGCGGCAGGACCCGCGGTTGGCGGCCAGGCCCTGAAAGGCCACGGAGGGGCGGGGTCCACGGCCCCTGGGAAACGGCCCCAGATTCGAGTAGCTATTCTTAACTGAGCAATCCGTGGGCTGCACTGGGGGACACGGGAGCTGGGCAGAGAAAAGGCTGCTCCGTCTCGCAATCTAAAACCTGTCGTCTCAGAACACCTGCGTGGCTCAGTCTGTTGAGCCTCCAACCTTGAGCTCAGCTCGGGTCGGTTCATGGGTTCAAGCTGACAGTGCAGAGCCTGCTTGGGATGCTCTCTCTCCCTCTCTCTACCCCTCCCCACTCACTCATGCTAAGATAAACAAACATTAAAAAAATAATAATAATAAACAAAACCTGTGTTCTCAGCCATGCCGTCCACCAGCAGAGACAGTAACTGACTTGCTCTTGCTGCTCTGTGCAGACAAACCCTCATCTGCTTCTCTTTTTTTTTTTTTTAAATGTTTTATTTATTTTTGATACAGAGAGAGACAGAGCATGAGAGGGGGAAGGGCAGAGAGAAGGAGACACAGAACCGAAGCAGGCTCCAGGCTTCGAACTAGCTGTCAGCACAGAGCCCGACACGGGGCTCGAACCCACGGACGTGAGATCTGACCTGAGCTGAAGCCAGAGACTTAACCGACTAAGCCACCCAGGCGCCCCTCATCTGCTTCTCTTGACAGGCTGTGAAGCACCTCTGAGCGTGCCCGGTTTCCCCAGGGGAAACTGAGGCTCACAGAGGCGGTGGGACTCCTGCAAGATCACGGGGCCAGTGCGGGCAGAGCCATGTGCTATAACCTTGTCCTCCACCCCACCCCACCCCACCGCCATCTCTGCCCCCGTGTGACCTCGTCCAGTTGTCACAGACACACACCCTCGTGTTCACAAAGGTTCAGCTGTCCTGGGTGACGCGTCCCAGGAGGGCAAGCACAGGACCCTGGGGGCCTCGGGGCCGCTGGGAGGGGCTTGTCTGCCTCTTCCGAGGCTGTCCCCTCCTCACAGGGAAGGCTATGCTGGGCCGGCCCCTAGGACCACCTTGCAGGACAGACCGACATGACCGAAGAAGCCAGCATGGAGCACAGCATCCCTTCCGAAGTTCCCCGCCCTCAGCAGGCAGAAGGCTGGGGGCGGGGGAGGGTCCATACAACTGAAGGAGCAGCAGCGACACATTCCAGCACCAGTCCACGATGCAGTAAGACGGAATCAACATCTCCCGTAGAAAAAGCGGAGATTACCAACTGCAGGAATGTTACGTGGCTAATTGGTTTATTTTTCTTAATGTTTATTCATTTTTGAGAGACAGAGAGAGAGCAGGAAAGGAGCAGAGAGAGAGGGAGACACAGAATCTGAAGCAGGCTCCAAGCTCTGAGCTGTCAGCACAGAGCCCAATGCGGGGCTCGAATTTATGGAAATCATGACCTGAGCTGAAGTCAGACGCTTACCCGACAGAGCCACCCCTGTGGCAAATCGTTTTTTTAAAAATGGTGTCTTGGATAGGATTCTGCATAGAAGAAGGACAGGAGGTAGAAGCTAAGGAAACCTCGTTAATACTAATGGGTCAGTACCGATGCATTGCTTGCAACAAAGGGGCAAGAAACTTACTGCAGGAAGCTCACAGCGGGGCGCCGAATGAGGTGCAAGGGCTACGGAACTTTATCTGCTCAATGATTCTGTAAAATCTGAAAATGGTTGCAAATAGCAAAGTTTATTTTTTTAAAAATGGGACAACTCTACTTGTGTGATGAAATCTCATAAAACTACACACGCAGAGAAAAATGAATGTGGGTAAAAGCAGGGGCCGTCTGAGTTAAGATAGGTGTCCGGGCGCTTGGGGGGCTCAGTCAGTTCAGCGCCGACTTCAGCTCAAGTCATGATCTCACGGCTTGTGAGTCTGAGCCCCGAGTCAGGCTCTGTGCTGACAGCTCGGAACCTGGAGCCTGGTTCGGATTCTGTGTCCCCCTCTCTCTATCTGCCCCTCCCCTTGCTTGCATTCTGTCTCTCTTTCCCAAAAATAAATAAGACATTAGAAAATTTTTTGAAAAAGAAAATAAGATCTATCTCTAGCCGCCACGTTGCACCCATGTCACTGTCCTGCTTCGATGACACGCTGTAATGTCACCCCTGGGGGGACGGGGGGGGGGGTGATGGGAGCCCTCTCTGCTGCTTTTGCAACTTCTTGGGAGGCTGTAATCATTTCAAAATAAACAGCTAAAGAAAGAGGTGTCTAGAGCTCTCTTTAGACCCAGCGTTTCCTGATCCAGGAAACAGAGCAAAAAAATGCTAACGTCAGATCTCTCCAAAGGACAGGATTAGAGATGATTTTTAAATTTCAATTCCGAGACTCTCGGTGTCTTCCAAGCTTTCCACAATGAGCCACGGATTCTTCAGGGGAGGAGGGGACTGTGTGTCTCCACCAGTGACAAATCAGGGGAGGGTGGGGACCTGCAAGGATCAGGTGAGCCGGCGGCTGCAGAGGTTTGTCAGGAATGATGGGAGAGGCACCTGGAGCGCGGGGACATCCCGCCCTCCCCACCTGCACACACCCGCTCCCAGCCCCGGTGGGGCTCCCACAGCGGCAGACATGCTGGCCTCCCAGGGCCCCTGACAGGGGATCGCAGGATAAATTCGGAGGGCTGTGCATCTCGGGTCAAACCGAAGGCAGAGATGACATCTGGGGCACATGACGCACCAGGAGAAACCTGTAATGGGCTGCGTGGCTCCGGAGCCAGTGTCCTGCCGGTACTCCACCTTCCAGTCCGCGCAGCCGCCCCAGCGCCCACGGAGAAGAGAAAAACTGCACCAGAAACTAGAATGTCCTGACTGTCTCCTTAACAAGCCCATTTAACCAGCCAGTCCTCCCGTGGGAGGTGCCGAAGCGCGCCGGTTACCGATCCTGTCCCCCACCAACCACATCTCTGTGGCTCCCAGAGGCCTCCTGGGCACTGGGGCCCAAGGTGATCATTCTAAGTTCCCTATAATAAATGGGGAAAAGTGACTGATGGGGTCATGGTGGGAACACAGCCCCAGAGCCACAGGGCTGGGCATCTAATCCCGGCTCTGCCCCTTTCTACACTGGCCCTCAGCCTGCTGAAGCTTGCTGGGCCTCAGTTTCCTCCTGTGGTCAAATGGAAAAACGGAAGTGCCCTGGCTTCTCAGGGGTCACGCGAGTGAATGTGCAGAAGGCACGGAGTGCCCGTGAGCGCTGCTGCTGCCCTCCACGCACCCTGCTGTGCTGCCCCCAACAGCCCGTGGAGGGAACGGACAGTCACCCATAGAACGGAGGCGGAGAACTGAGGCACGGGGGTTTGCTCGACTTGCCTGGGATCACAGAGGTGGACCCACGACCCGAGCTCAGGCGTGGGGACCCTTCCTCAGGACGCCCTCCCATGGCACAGACCTCAGGGTGCCGGCCTGGAACCGAATCACCACCTCACCTGGGACTTGCAAACACACCCCAGGCCTGTTGGAGGCCTCCTCCCACCGCGGGACCAGAAGGATACAATTTGGGGGCGCCTGGGTGACTCGGTCAGCTAAGCGTCCGACTCTTGATTTCGGCTCAGGTCACGGTCTCACAGTTTGTGGGTTCGAGCCCCACATCAGGCTCTGCCCCACATCTGATGGTGCGGAGCCTGCCTGGGATTCTCTCTCTCTCTCTCCCTCTCTCTGCCTCTCCCCTGCTCACACACACTCTCTCTCTCTCTCTCTCTCTCTCTCTCTCTCTCTCAAATAAACTTTAGGAAAAAAAAAAGATACAAATTGAGGACAGGAAGAAAGGGCACTGGGGCGTGTGATTGGACACAGTCACCTGCTTCAGGAGAGACCCGTGTCTCAGGACTCTGCCAGCCCAGACACCCCTACTGTGGCCGCTCACTCCCCTCCAAGACCGTCCTCCACCTGGTCCTCCACAAATCACGATCAGAAAGCTGCAGCGTGTGATGTTAATGGTCGGAACTAAGTCCCATGCTTGGCCTCTGACGCAGGCTGTGTTTGCTAGCTTCCTTATCTATTAGGAAGGAAAAACCAGAATGGCTGCACCTGGATTTATTCCATCCCTACGAGGTGGCCTTGGAGGGCCCCAACCCAAGGGTCTGGTTTGCAGGTGAGGCAGCAGAGCCGGGGAAGGGAGGGGCTGGGAGAGGGAGGAGACAGGGAGGGCCCGTGCCCCCTCCAAGCACCCCAACAAATCGGAATGCCACTCACCGCTCCCCTGAGGGCCCCCCAGCCAGACTAGAGCAGCCGTGGGGCCTGCATGGTGGAGGTGCCCCCGGGGGCACCTGGCACTGTGGAGGTCGTCTTGGCAGAGCAGGGCACCTGCACCAGAGCCCCCTCCCTGTGGCCAGGGGTCTCCCTGCCCACCCCCTTCCCCTGCCCTTGCAGCATATTGGCCCCGTCCCCCGAAGGCTCACTCCCAGATTCGGAAGGACAGGGCAGTGGACAGTCACCCCGGCCGGGAGCCCCACGCCATGGGCTGCCTCAGAAACACCTGCGCCACAAATAAGCAAGCCCGTCACGCTCGTGGTGAGCCCCAACTTCCTCGTCGGCAGGGAGAACCCCGCGAGCCGGCCCAGTGCCCCTTCTATCTCCCCTCCGGCCTCCTGGTTCTCCTGGTCACCCCGCCCCTAACGCCTCCCTCAACACCCTGAGGCCACCCAGGCTTCGTCGCTGCACCCACCCATGGGACCCCCCCCTTCCTGCTTCTTCCAGCTGACAATCAGAGAAACCCCCAAGGGGCAAGCGGAGATGGTGCTGGGGAGACAGCATCTCAGTTAGATACAGGACTGCCCCCTCCCCACGGAGCCCATTCACCCCGCTGGTACCCAGGATGCAGAAAACGCCAGCCAGCACGCAAGTAAATTACCACCTTTCAAAGTCAAGCGTCCTTGGCCGGGTCAGTGTGGCACCCCAGTCACCTCCTCCTCACTCCTGGGCCTCCCCTGGAGGCTTCCAAGCCTGGCATTCCCATTAAGGCAAACAAGACACCAATGCATGTATATTTAGCCAGGGAAAAAGGGAGCCTGCAGACCTATTCAAAAGGCACCAGAAGCCTGGTCTGTAGGAGGGAGGAGGGATCAAGGTTGCAACTGAATAGAAGAGAACTCGAAGACTCTCCCATGTTTATTCTGCTCTTGCTGGCAATGACTGCTGTGCCTGGCAGCCTCGGGGCCGCAGCACGTGACACCCATAGGGGGACAGGCTGGGAAAGTGAGGCCTTGGGAGGCAGGGGGTGGCAAATGATCCCTCCTGGCTGTCACCTCCTGATTCTGGGTCAGATCATTCCCCCACTCGGGCAAGCACTTGCACAGTGAGGGCCTGAGGTTAGAAACTGGGCCACTATGGGTCCTCCAGGCCCCAGAGCAGCAGAAAACAGACAGACAGACAAACCACGGGGCACTGGTTTGGCCTCATGCGAAGAGGGGCCAGGCTGGGAGCAGCCTCATGGGCGAGGCTGATGCTCAGAGTTGACCCAGGCACCTTGAACTTCACCAAGGCCTCCCAGGCCCTCTGAGTTTCTGAGGACCTGGTCCAACTGCCTCATCGAACAGATGGATAAACTGAGGCTCAGGGAAAATGGGTAGAAATCAGGGCAGAAAGGAAACAATAGGAGGGAGAAGTCCAGGAAGCTGAAAAGATTTACATGAAGACATCCGCACGGTCCTAACACATCAACACCAACAGTGTCAGGAAGGAGGCACAGGTCGGACCTCTAAAGACGGAGGGCGGCCAGCGGGGACACAGAGCTGGCCGTCCACACCTGCCAGACGACAGACAAAAACCTGCCGGGGGTGAGCGCGATCATCTCAGAAAACCCTTTACGTCTCACCTGGCGCCTCTGTGTCCTGCGTGCAGTTTCCTGCCCACAAGCATTACATTTACCTTTTTGTTGTTGTTGTTCCAGATTTCACGGAGAAACGTCACTAACCCTCTACTTGTGGTTATTGGTCTTTCCTGGGCTGTGGGCAACGCTAAAGGCTACAGGTCGTGTCCCAGGAAAAATGCATGAGGACACAATCCTGTTGGGGGCCCAGGGGGCCCCTGAACCCGCCATGGACGCTGGTGAATGTGCCTACGGACAGGTCAACACAGAGGGGCCGCCAAAGCTGATCCTGAAGGCAGCGGGGGCTGCTGAGGGGCCAGAAGAGGCATCTCTCCCCTAAAATAAAGTCCCGGGCCAGCACATTCCAGGGTGCCCGCTTGGGCCAAAGTTCCGGGGCCAAGCGGGCAGCAGCGGGGAGGCCTCCGCCCTCCCTCATGCTCCGATCTTGGGCTGCACCAGAAACCAGGGGTCAAGGGCGTCTCCTACAGCGCGTTGGCATCGCCCACTGGCGAGCGGATCATGCCATCCACAGCCAGCCTGGCACTCACAGGAGCAAGGTCTTAACTTCACAGAAGGGGATTAAGGTCTCTGTGGAGGAGGGGCAGGATGAAAAGCACCAGGCTCAGACCACCCTCAGGGTGGGGGCCCGGGTGGGGGAGGGCAGGGAGCCTGGCCAGGGCGCCCTGATCACCAGGTCATGCTCCGGGAGCCGCCCTCTGCCCCCATCCACCACCGCAGGCTCCCAGGAAATGCCCTCAGGAGGCAGGGACGGCAAATGTGGGTCAGAAGGGACCCTCCACCTGCCGGAAATCCTACCCCCACACGGTCTGCATTACCAGAATAGGACAGCTCACTAGAGGCTCTCCTCTGAAGCCCCCAAGGTCAGAAAAGCCAGAACATCAGCCCCTCTTCCCAGGGTGAGGCCCTCGCAGGGGACAAGGGAGAGAGCTCCATCCTGCTGCGGTCTCACCAACAGCACTGTGACCGCCAGCACCCCCCCTTACACACACACCAGCGGGCTCAGTGGCAAGGGCGTGAGGAGGCACAGCGAGGCACAGCGAGCCACGGGACCAACCCCAGAGCCCCAGGGGTGGCATGTGTGGTCTCAGCTGCTAGGGACTGGCTGCAGGAATGGCCCACAGCTGGGCACAGGCAGCTCATTAAAGCCCAAGAGGCAAGGTGATGAGGCTGCCTACTACCGGCTCGGCCACGGCCATGGGCACAGCCTTGGGAACCAACAGTTCAAAGGGCAGAGGGAAGCCACGCTCATATTCGGTAACAACCAGGCCAGGGCAGGTGCAGCCTCTCCAGAAGCTCCCCACGAGGAGGGGAGGGGAGAGGAGGTGACAGCTGGCCTAAGTCCATTCCACTCGGCCACCCTGCCCTGCCCTGCCCCACCCGGCCCCGCCCCACCCCACTGTTTTAAAAGCCATTTTCTTTGTTTTCTGCTCCTGCAGGCCTCTTGGCCTCATTTTGAGGATAAAGAGCTGGTGGCTGGGTGCTGCAGTGGAGACCTCCAGGGTCCTCTGGAGCCGTGTGGCCTCTCGGGGCTTGGGTTTCCTGCACATGCGTGTGAATCCACACGTACAGCCACCAGCCCAAATGGCTTCCAGGGCAGCAGGGCCACCACCAGGAGCCTGGCTCGAGGATTCCGAGTACACAAGAGCAGCTGGTCACACATCCCACGACCGGCCACCTCCAGGGGCTGCCCCACGCCTCAGAGAAAGGGCGGGATTTGGGTGGGTACAGGAGGTAGGAAAGAGCCATGCCGCCTGCAGCAGCCCTAAGGGCCCGTAGTTGGCCTGAAGCATGCAGAGGGGGGACAGGAGGGAGCCCCACCACCACGCTCAGGCATCAGCGCTTCCTTCCGGGGACAAGGGAAAAGTCGTACGGCCCAGCAAGGAGTTGTCTGGACCAGCCCTGCCCAAGAGAACTCTCTGGGATGATGGAAATATTCCTTTTCTGCACTGTCAACAGGTGCGAGGCACTTGCGGGGGCTAATGTGATGCCGGAAGTGAAACTTTCCATGGTACTTAATCTTAATTAAATGGAATTGAAGCTGTCACTTGTGGCTAGCACAGCTCGGGCTCAGGCCAGGGAACCTCAGAGCAGAGTGGCCGCCAGTGAGGCACGCGGGTGAGGGAGGAAGGGACTCAAACTCAAAGAACAGGGTCGACAGGATGGTGACCAGTCGGGAAGCCTGGGCTCGGGATCAGCAGCAAGAGATGAAAGACGAGGGGCATCGGCACAGGGCAGGTGGGGCGCAGAGCCTCAGCTCCTGTCGGGGAAGATGGAGGTAAGCAGCCCCCCCTGTTCTGGAAGACAAGCCCAGAGTGGGCATCAAACACCACCCACACGTCGGGACAAGAGGCCACTGGACAAAGCCAGAGCCAGGCCTGCAGGGGACCAAGCAGCAGCCAGTGGGGAGGAGGCAGGGCAGCCTGGGGCTGGAGGGGTGGAGGCTGGGGGAGGGGGGCCCGGAGGGGGGGCAGGATGACAGAAGGGAGAGGATTTTGTTGACTGCTTTGGACAAGGAAACATGAGCCTGTTTGCAGGGGAAGGAGCACAAGAGGAAGGAGACAATGGTGCAGGGAGGTCCCACAGGAGGGGCTGGGAAAGGAGGGAGAGCGGAGGGTGCCCTCCCGGCCGGCCAGGGCGGGCAGACAGACAGACAGACAGACAGTGCTGGGGCAGGGACAAACTCACTGCTTTTAATTTTTCTGTCCAGGTGTAGAAGTGGAGTGTGCGCATTCCAAAAAATACGGAAAAGACAGAAAAGGGAGAAAGGGCAGGCCGGGGAGCGTCCCATTGTCCCCGGAGCTATGAGGGACGCCGGGCGGCGGGGAAATGGAGCCTTCCGAGAGCTCTGGCACCGGCGGCGCGGCCGGAACCCACCACAAAGGGCCACTCCCTGAGCGGGCGCATTAGGCAGAAGAGCCGTGCGCGCCTGCTTGGGGACAGGCGGGCACATTCAGGGCCCGAGCACAATCAGGCCCTTGTGGGGGGCTGGGGCTCGGGAGGGCCTCTGATTCCAAGACAAGAGAGCGCCTCCTTATTGCCTTACAGCCCGGGAGACGGAAAGACTGATTTGGGGAGACAAAGACACTTCCCCTGACAGAGGATGGGCTATTTTTGGAAATGGGTCGCCGCTTCTCCATAGCAGCAGTGTCAGTGCCACAGGCCTTGCCTGCATCTGACTGTCCCCTTGAATGCAGCCTAATAAGGCCCCCCCACCCTGTCTGGGGTGGGCCAGCACCCCACAACGGGGGTGCTGAAGGCCACGCCTGGCAGCCTGATACAGGAGCAGGGGAGGAGCCGGCCAGGTGCGTCCAGGGCTGGAAATGCACATTCAGGTTCAAAGCCAGCTTCCCACTCCTGCCAGGCAGCCCCCCACCCCTGCTCCCGCGGGCATCCACACAGCAAAGGTCAGCGAGGGGAGACCCGAACAGGCCCTTCTGTCCCTTCCTGCTAACAGGACCTGACGCCAGCCTCCCCACACCATTGGGCCAGGCTCTGCAACGCCCCAGCGTGGGGCTGCGCCAGCCTCCGGCCCACCTGCTGACAGGCCAGCGAAAGCTTGGAGGCCGCAGCAGACCCAGCGGCTTTTCTCCCGAGCTCCCCATAGCGGCCCCGGCGCCCAGCAGAACGCCCAGGGAAGCCTGCACAACCCCCAAAGCCTCCAGAACCAACGGTGCCCAGCCCTGGGGGCAGGTCCAGGCACCCTCATTGTTTAAAGTTCCCCGAGCGATCCCTAATATGTAGCCACAGTTAGGAACCACTGGTAAAGGCAACGGTGTATTTTTAGTAAATCGTTAAGGGAAACAGGGAAAGGAGAGTTTGCGAGCCCCCACTCTCGGTGGGAAGTTTTGTTTGTTTGTTTGTTTGTTTTCCTAAAGTAACTAAAGGCCATTTGGTGCCAAATGGAGCAAATACGGAGGTGGGGGGAGAAAAGGGCAGGTGGCCAAAGTGTGTTTAAAGCAACAAGAGGGTCACCGTGTACGGGGCTCCCCTCCCCGATGCACCGAGCACCCACTGCAGGGAGAAGGCTGTGGACCAGGCAGACAAAGGACTGCCACACAGAGCGACCTCAAGTCCAAGACAGGCGGCCTTTGTCCTGGGCACACCCCACACCGGGGCACTGGGACCCAGCACCGTCTCCCAGCGCCAAACCCGTTACCTAGTCTCAGCAGAGGAGATCAGATGGCAAGGGCAGGTAATTCCATCGGCCCTGCATGAAAACAGACTGTCTGGGCAAGCGTCGCAGCCTCAGCCAAGGCTGGGCAGGTCCCCTCCATCACCCCAGGTGCCCGACTCTGAGGCCTGCCCCCAGGCTGAGCCCCGACCAACGGGCATGGCACAGAACCACAAAGATGACCGAAGACAGGCAGAAGGCGCTTGCTTCCCTTGTGACTCTGTCTATGGCAGAAACAGTCAGGTGGCCGGAGAAGGCTGGGGGCTCCGGGACCCTCAGCACAGTCCACCCAAGCCCCCCATTTCAGGAGTGAGAAAATGAGGGCCTGGAGAGAGGAAGGTCACGTGCACACAGTAGGGACAGAAGTGGGCCGGAGCCGCTGACTCTGTGTTGCCCGATTCACGGAGCGGTGCTGGGTGATACACGGTGCCCCCAAATCCCCGGATGTGGGGGCACGGCGGCTGACGGGGCCACCAATGACGAGGGTCTGTTTCCCTTTCCTTCTGGCTTCCTCATCAGCCAGAGGCCTTTGCCATTTGTTATTTCCTGAATTCGAAGATGACCGTCTTCCCTTCCCTGTTACAAGATGAGGTGCTTCTTAGAACGAACGTGTGCGTTTACTGGAGGGTCTTCCCCTCCCTACACAAGCCGTGTTAAGCGCGCAGGGCATCCGCGGCTGATGGTATCTCAGGAGGAAATGCCGCGCCTGGGAAAGCCGGAAACCCCTGACGAACCGCCCGCAGTCCAGTCCGAAGGCACCGCAGGAGAGCTGGAAGGGAAGGGGCCCCGCCCCGGGCTCAGCCACCGGGAGCTGGGGCCCTCGGTCCCTTATCTATCTCAGAGCCTGTGTGGCCAGGGCTCTGGTGCTCTTGACTCACAGCCTTGGCACAAAGGGGCAGATTCCAAAACTGTCTTTTGAGTGGAACTCGACGGAAAAGCCCTGGGGTCCCAGCTTCGCTGAGGAAAAGGCTCAGAGGGGATGCGGCGAGTCACACAGAGCCTTGTGTGGGGGTGGGGGAGAGGGTGGGACAGCAGCTCCAGTCCACAAGCCCTTGGAACCTGCCAGGCCACACGTGCCCAGGTGGCCCTCTTCGCCTGGTGTGATTATTTTTGTCATCGTGTCCCTTTCAGTCCCAGAAGTGCCCTGGGCTTTCCACCTCTTCAGGGCACTAGCAGCTCAGCAGAGGGGGTGGCTGAGATCAGGTGCAGCAGGTTAGCACAAGCAGAACAGAGCAAGGGAGAGTCCGGAGTGGCAGCAGGGACAGCAGGGCTGGGGTGGCCTGGAGGGTGACTGGGGAACACAGGGCTGGGGGGTGGGGCGTGCTAGGGCAGGTGGGATCTGTGAAGCCCCTCCCACTGCACCGGCACCACCACCACCCTCCCCAAGTCCCTGGGTTGGGCGTTTCTTCAGGCCTTTTCTGACAAGCTTTCCCAAAGGGATCCAGAGTTGACTGTTCGTGGTCTGCTTGTAAATCTTTCCGTAGCAACATCCCCTCCCTTTCTCCTGCTCCCCTCTTAAAGAATACACAGGGGCACCTGGGTGGCTGAGTCGGTTAAACAGTTAAGCATCTGACTTAAGCTCAGGCCATGATCTCACGGTTCGTGGGTTCGAGCCCCGTGTTGGGCTCTGTGCTGACAGCTCAGAGCCTGGAGCCTGCTTCAGAGTCTGTGTCTCCCTCTCTGTCCCTCCTCCACGCTCACTCTGTCTCTCTCCCAAAAATAAATAAACATTAAAATAAAAAATATTATAAATAAAATAAAATATTTATTTTTGTTCATCAAGAAAAAAATAAAATAAAATAAAAAAATAAAAAATATTGGCAGGAATGGGGGGCACACTTGGGTAGCTCTGTCAATTAAGTATTCAACTTCGGCCCAGGTCATGATCTCACGGTTCGTGGGTTCAGCCCCATGTTGGGCTCCACAGCTCAGAGCCTGGAGCTCCAGGAGCTTCAGAGTCTGTGTCTCCCTCTCTCTCTGCCCCTCTCCTCTTGAAAATAAACATTTTAAAAAATGTTTAATAAAAACATTTTTAAAATTTTTTAATATTTTAATAAATGAAAAATATATAGAATCCACAGTGCTCCTCACTTCTGTTCAAACATCATACACAGGGTGATCCCAAGTCAATAAAAGTCCTGAGCTTTCTGCCCTGCTCCCGGAGAGCTGGAGACCACTGCAGTGACTCATTCAAGAGAAGCCATCCGCCACTACTGGGTGACCCAGCTCCAAACCTGCCCAAGAACCCTCCCCCACCCTTTGGGGGCAGGGGACAGCAGCCGGGGAATGTGTGACAGCAGCAGGGTCTAGGCGCTTCCTAGGAGGGGGACCACTCCTGGCTTTGCACAATCAGAGGAGCATCCCATACCTTTAGCAGACAAGCTTTGTTCTGTCACCAAACCTTAGGGGACAGCACCTAGGCGCCCTCCCCATCCTGCTCGGGAGAGATGGTCCCCTACTTCCCAGCTCTGAAATCCCAGCGTCATCCCCACTCGGCTCCTGGGCACCCAGGCTGGAGGCGTGGGCAGAGAATGGCAGGGGCTGTGACTATTCCGTGAGTGGATACAGAACGAGAGCGCAGACAAGAGAGAGCAAGCCGCCACCAGCCCAGGACTGCCTGACCCTAGAAGTCACAAGGAGGAAGACTGGGGCTGGGGGGGCAGGGCTTTGGAGCAGACGGGCCGGGTCTGAGAACCTGCAGGTTCTCTCCTGTGGCCACGATCCCCACAGCCACCTCGGAGGCTCCAGGCTTCCTCCCTTGCTGTCCCCAGCCCGGCCATGACAGCCATCGGATTAATGCTCCTGAGTCGCCACGCCCCAAGCCAGTCCACATGAATCACTGTGTGCGTGGCACCCATAACTCAGAGGAGCCGCTCAATAAACGTGTGCCCATGTCGCCCTTCCTGCTTGAAGGGCAAACTCTCTCAACAACCCGGCCCCGCCCTTCCGCCTCCGACTAGTCTCTGCTCCCCTCTCCTCCTCGCTGTTCCCGGCTCACACAGCCACATCCCCGGAGCTGTCTGGGCTATCTTGCTGCAGCGAGGCCAGGAAGGCCCTTCAGGCTGTGTGAAGGGTTTCCAGGGCTGCTGCCACACTCCTCCCCCGCTGGGGGGCTGCCCACCTCCAGGGCAACAGGGTCCTCCCAGACCTTGTGGGCCTCTTCTCCATGGGCGCCGAAGGCTGGGTGGCTGCAGCTCTGGGGCTCTGTCCCCAGGGACCGGACACAGCACCAACCCCCTGGGCTGACAGCACTCCCTGCCTCACAGCAGTAGCACCCTGGCCCCACGGCTTTCCTTCTCTGGGCTCCACATTCCAGTTCTTTCTGTTGACAGGAGGAGGCGTCCAGGCCCAGTGCTAGCCCAGCTCCTCCTGGGCTCTCGGCACCAGTGTTCAGACCCACCTGCAGACCTCACTCTGCCTTATGCCTGCTGAAATGCCATCTCCCTTCTGTCCAACTAAGCAAGGGCTCGCTTGGCTCCGACACGAGGCAGGTGCAAGGCTGCCCTCACTAGCATGTGGCAGGGGTCCCCACCCCATCCCGTGCCCACCCCCTCCCCAGAGGAGGCAAACCTGCAGGGGTCCGGGTGACAGCAGAAGGCCACCGAGCCTATCGTTGGAGGCCCAGCTGTAGGACCAGGGTGTCACCATCCTCAGGACAGGAGAGGAAACTGAGGCTCAGGGGTTCAGTGAGTGCCACACTCGCAGAGCAGGCGGCAAGGTGAGGCTCCCACCAGGGCTCTCGGACCTGGAGCAGTGAGTGCTCCAGCCGGGAGGAGGAGGACTAGCCTGTGGAGGACAGTCGGGCTCCGGTTCACACCCCTCACAATGCCTCTCCCGCTTCCCTCAACCCAAAGGCTGGTAGCAGCCTCCCACTTTGCAGATGAGAAGTCAGAGGCCCCCAAAGGTTCCAAAACTCGCCTAGGGTCCCAGGCTTCCAATTCTCTGTGCTGATGACAGCGACAAGCATGGGGCGGAAAATCCCCAGGGGCAGAAAACACAGATTACCAGCAGCAGAGGATTTCCTCACTATCCTGCTCCGGGACGATATTACAAGCGAAGTGATGTGCCGGGGGCCGGGGGCCTCAGAGGCAAGGCCACGGCCACTGAGAGGGGTCTGGTGGGCTCACCACGGCAGAGGGAAGCCAGCCTGGGAGAGAAGCCAGGGAACCAAAACACAAGAAGGGAGGAAGGAGTCCCCTGGAGCGGAAGCCTGCGCCGCACCCGCGACACCAAGCCACACTGTGTCCCACGAGAATGCAGAAGAGCCAGAATGAGGCACCGGGTCTAGCTTCCCTGGAAGCAGGGTCACGCCTCTGGTACACCAGTCTCGCCTCTGGAGATGCCCCGGGCCCTGGAGCCATCTGCCAGGGACCGAGTTCTGGAAGGCCTTCCACGGCTGGTGGGGACTCCTACGGGGTCTCTCCTAGCCCGACAGAGATCAAATGTTCCGGCCCAGGGGGCAGCACGTGCGGAGTGGCAGGCCCAGACTCTGATGAAGGAGACCTAACAGGGACTCTAGGTCCCCCAAGCAGTTGCACGGGACCTGGAGCAAGTCACAGCTCCTCTCCAAGCCTGTTTCCCCATCTACAACATGGGACCATTTGGGAACTCTGAGCATAACAGAGTCTGGACTGGGAAGCTCTTTCTGGTAAACTGTAAAGGGCTAGGGACGCCCTGGCCCTCCCCAGGGGCACCTGCCTGGGAGCCTCTTAGGGTCAAGCCTTCCTTTTGTGCCTGGGGGCCTCTGGGGGCCCAACACCCCAAGGCCCTGGATGGAAGGTCAGGGTCAGGTTGGGGAGGGAGGGAGAGAGGCTTAATCTAACCCATCCCATTGTTTTTGCTGACCTTTTGCTCCCAGGCCTGGCTGGGTTTAGGAAAAGCCTTCTTATTAGTGATCCCACCCCTAATAAAAGACCTATTCAGGGCCTTTTTCCAAGGTCCAGACCACCCTCACTCCATCCTCCCTTGAAACCAACAAAGAAACACAAGCAGGAGAATAAATCCACCTTATTTTGAGAAGCTCAAATTTTTCATCCAAACTTTTAAAAGTAAACAGGGCCCATACAAAGGCCACCGGAGGTCCCGATTTCCCTAGGTTATCTAACGAGGGAACGGGCCAGGGTGTGCAGGGGGAGGGCAGGATGCGGACACAGGGACTTGGGGGTGAGGGGAAGCACTGGTGAGGGAGGGGCGGGAAGAAACTGCAGAAAATGTTTTTGTTTGGGGGCACCTGGGGGGCTCAGCCAGTTAAGCATCCGACTTCAGCACAGGTCAAGATCTTGGCATTGCTGAGTTCCGGCCCCGAGTCGGGCTCTGTGCTGACAGCTCAGGGCCTGGAGCCTGCTTCGGATTCTGTGTCTCCCTCTCTCTTTCTGCCCCTCCCCTGCTTGCACTCTGTCTCTCTCTCTCAAATAAAAACATTAAAAAAAATTTTTTAAAAGAAAGTGCTTTTGGGACGCCTGGGTGGCTCAGTCGGTTAAGCATCCGACTTCCGCTCAAGGCATGATCTCACAGTTCTTGGGTTCAAGCCCTGCGTCAGGCTCCGAGCTGACAGCTCACAGCCTGGAGCCTGCTTCATATTCTGTGTCTCCCTCTCTCTCTCTGACCCTCCCCTGCTAGTGCTGTCTCTCTCTCTCAAAAATAAATTAATAAAGTAAAAGAAAGAAAGTGCTTTTGTTTGAAAAATGTCAGTTCAGGGGGGCAAACCTGACTTTACTGAGTTTGGGGCTCACCGGCCTCATCTGCCCGACACAGTCCAGACTTCTGACAGCACAGCCCAGACAGGTCCACAGCAGCCTGAGGAAAAGGCCTATTTGCATATGCGTTCTGGGCTGCCAGGCCCCGCCCAGCCAAGGACAGCCTGAAACAGCCTGGAATAGGGGGGCCACAGCGGCCTTCCTGGGCACCCCCGCCCTCCCCCTGGCCCCCAGCAAGGCTGCAGGCACCCCGCCACTTCCAAGAGGTCTACAAGGCCACCGTCCCCCATCTCCTGAGCAGGCGCTGTGGTCTCAAACATCCAGGCAGCAGAGTTGCGAAGAGGTCGCCGAGATCAGCCGGGCAGGCCACTTTGCAAAGGGGTCCCCCTTGGCTTTCCACGAGGAGCCGAGCAAGAGGCACACAGGACAAGGACTCTGACAACTACAGAGACTTACTGTGTGCGGATCCTGACCCCTCTCGACCTCAGTGGATAGAGGGGACGCTCTGGGTTTGGGCCCACTTTGCAGAAAAGCAGAGAGAGGCTCAGAGAAGTGAAATGATTTGTCCCAGGGACCAGGAGGAGGCAGATTCGAATGAAGACAGTCTGACCCCTCCGGGTAGCAGGGTTATCAACCATCTGCTCCGTGGTCACCGATAAGGAAGTGACACTTCCCAGAATGTCAGACGAGAGCAAACCAGTGTCAGGAATCAGGAATAGGGAGTCAACAATGTCTGCTCAGAGCCCTGGCAAGAATGACAGCAGGCAGGAGATGCAAGCCAGCCCCC
>NC_043708.1:4648835-4651280 GCF_006229205.1 Suricata suricatta | reverse complement strand
CCCCCCCCCACCTCCTCCAGGCAACCGGTCCTAAGACACATCCAATCTCCGTTTTCGCAGGAAATGCTCAGAACCTCTCTCAGCCTCTACTTGCTCATCTGAAAATGGGGCTAACATTACTGCCCAGGTTTCCTGTGAGCATGAACTGAGACCAAGCATGTAAGGCAGAGAAGCCCAGTATCCGACCCCACTGTCTCCACCTCTCAGACTGAGGCTCATTATGTTTCCCATCTCCAGCCCCCTCCTCCCTCCACGTAAAACTACAGGTCCCAGTACAGAAAAAGCAGTTTATTGTTTTAACTTTATTCTTACTTATTTTGAGAAAGGAATAGGGAGCAAAGAGGGGAGGAGCAGAGAGAGCAAGAGGGAGACAGAGTCCCAAGCGGGCTCCGTGCTGTGCGTGTAGAGCCCAACATGGGGCTCGAACTTGCAAACCACAAGATCATGGCTTGAGCCAGAATCAAGAGTCGGATGCTTTAACCGACTGAGCCACCCAGAAAAGTAGTCCTTAAGAGAAGGGCCTTTCTTTGTTTCCAGACATCGTGTTCACCTGGTTGGGAGAATTTATCTCGAGGCCATGCAGGACTTCAAGTGACAAAACTAAACACCAACCTGTCTCAGCACTCACACTTCAGTGCCAAGAGCCACTCTCTCCAAGTGTCATTGATGACGCAGCTGAAAGCCAGACACGTTTCATTTCCCAGCCACAGGGCTGCAATGATCCCTCCTTGCACTTGGGAGAAACTGAGGCCCTGAAATCTGCCCCTCCCAAGCCCCCCAAGGCTGGGAAGGCCAGAGAGGCTGGGACTCCGGACTCCCAAGAAACCAACCGCAACAAGTTACACCACTCACTGGCCTTAGGCAGCAGGCTAGGGTGGGAAGTGCCGGTGGGGGGGGGGGGGACAGAGTTACAAAAGGAAACCTGAGTTGTAGTGGTAGATTGCTAATCAGTAACAAAATAGCCCTCTCAACCCAGTCCTGCTCTGAACTCACAGGCTTCTAAGGTAAATAAAGGAAAAACTGTGCTGTGCCAGCTCTCCCCACCTCCCCGTGGCCAATGCCCACCCCAACACCCCCCAGAGGCCACTGGGCCACCACCAAACCAGAGAGAGAGCGTCCCTCCTCTGCTCAGGCATCACTCCGAGGAAGCACAGTCATTTAAAGCCTGGACACATTTTCTCTGAACTAGGAAAGCCTTCAAAGAGAACCAGAAAGGGCTGTTTAATCTCCACCTTCAGGCAAATAGTTCAGGCAGCAGCAATTGCCACCACAACTAGGAGCCAAGCCACCAAAAATGTGGATGAACAGGGAGACAGGGAGCGCCACCGATCAGAGCGCGGCGAACAGAAGCCCTTGCTCAGGCTGGGCCCCCAACAGTCACAGGGCCACCGTGGAAGACAGTAGCTGAGCCTTCCTGAGGCCAAAGGTCCTCCACCCACACCCAGGCCACCTACCACCACTGCATTTCCTGTAAGGCGCCCCACAGTTTACGAATCCCTTAGCCGGTGAGGGGCTTCATCTCCACCTCAGATCCACAAGGCAGGGAAAAATTCCATTCTACAGATAAAGAAACAGAGGCAGGCAGAGGAGAAAAAGCCAGGATTCATCCCAAGCACATGTCCCTCTGGAAAGCCCTGGAGTCCTGATTCCGAAAGGTCCCTCCTCCTAGAGCTCAGGACAGAGAGCACACCAGAACTGCTCTCAGCCCCCAGGGCCTCTGGCCCAGCTGCCCGGAGTCTCAACGCACTGACCCGGCTCCTTCTCAGCTGGAAGGCAGCACCCAGGACCCAGCTGGAGTTCCCGCCCCGCACACACGTGCATGCTCCCCAGGTCTGGGGTTCCCGCTGCTCCAAATAGGACGGGAAATTCACCTGTTCTGAAGAGCCTTTTTCTCCCCCAACCCCCCGAAACTTCCCGCTCCTGGAGGAGGCTATCCAGGCCGGGATGAGGCGTCCCTAGCCAGCCTGGCCGGGCCAAACACCAATACTGATAATTCCGCAGGAGGGAAACTTTTCTGGGGTCCACGGGGGCCCCGGCAGGGCTGCGGATTCGGAGCTGGGCAGGGCCACGCCTCCACCACTTGAGCAGAAAAAGCCCCAAAGCCCCACTGTGGGTGGGCGCGGGATCCCCCAGCCCAGAGGCCGGACACCAGCCGGAGGAGGAGTCTGGAGTGGCCGCCGCCCCAGGGGGTAAGGGCCGTGGGCCTGAGACCCGCGCCACCCGTCGCGTGCGGTGCTTACCGTGCAGGCCGTTCGGGATGCTTCGGTGGTGCGGCGGCGCGGAGAGGTCGTCCAGGGATCTGCGCGTGGCCACCGCCTTGCAGTCGGGAGCCTTGTGCGGCCCAGGGGGCAGCAGCGGGGGCGGGACGTGGTGGTGGTGGTCCGGGCTGCCTCCGCTGCCCGCACTGGACGTGCTGCTGCCGTCGCCCACGTCGCGGGCCCCCGC
>NC_043708.1:4622014-4648735 GCF_006229205.1 Suricata suricatta | reverse complement strand
CCTCCCGCCCACCCGATTGGGCCTCTCTGGGGGTGTGTGGGAGGGGCGGGGCGCACGCGGGGGACGCCGAGGAGATGGTACAGTCCAGCCTCCCGGCTTCCACCTCCCCCCCACTCCCGGCGGTTCAAGTTTCTGCGCCCGGAGGACGCGGCCTTGGCCAATCCCTGTGCTACAGGGCGCTTTTAAAATGCAGGTACGGCTGTGGGGAGGAGGAACGGTGGGAAAGGTAGGGCAGGGCTTTCCTTAAAGGAGACGCGCGGAAATGGGCGCCGAGCCCCCTCCCAGGTCCGAGTCCCCCGCCCGTCCTCCCCCGCCCCAAATAAACAAACACCAGCGAGGCGGAGGACAGCCCGGCTTCTCCCTCCCGGGGGCACCAGAGTCCAGCGTAGTCGGAGACACGACGAACAATGGGACTGTGACTCGGAGGTCGCTCTCCCCGGAGGCAGGGCGGCTCTTTGTCCCCTTCCGAGCCCCCGACTCCTCCGCCCCCGTCCCCACCCCCGGCCCCAGCCGGAGCCTGCAGAAGCTGCGTCTCCACTCCAGCCCAGGGCTGTGGCTCCTGCGTCTGCGCCCCCCAAAGGGCCGGGGCCTCGCCAGCCGTCCCTCGAAGCACAGCCTGGACCCTCTTCCCTGCCCCGAGGGGGCGAGGGCACCGGGAACTTGCCCCCACCCCCTGCCCGGAGCTGCGCTCAGAGCACCGCTCCCCCGCCCCACCCGGTCGCTAGTCCCTGGCTTCTGGGCTGAGTCGGCGATGCCTGAGGTGGAGACCAGTGGAGAGGACAAGGAAGATGTCCCAATGCGGCCTAAACGCCAGGTCGGGGGTCCCCGAGCCTGCCACAGAACCCGCTCCCCACTGGCAGCCTCGCCCCGCGCCCGGTGTTCCCCCAGCCCGTGAGTCTGTCTCTTTATCCCCGCGTCCCCGGAGCGTGTTTACGGCGCGCCTGCTGCTTGCTGGTCGGAGGGGGGCGTCCCTCTCCTGGGACCCGCGACGAGATAAAACCCGCGCACTCGACTGAGCCGCCAAGGCCTGCGGCGCGCGCCCGCGCAGCGCTGATGTCCCCATTTCCAGTTGCTCAACCGTTCGTTGGAGGACTGCGTATCCCAGCACCTTCTCTACACCGGTCCTGTTTCAGACACACACCCGCGTGGGGGAGGGGGAGGGTCTGCGGGGCACGACAGCAGAGGTCACTGCCCTCCGGGGGGACGTGGCACTCTGTGGGGAGGAGGAGAGAGAAGATAATAAACAAGAGATAACCAGGAGATTGTAATAAGTGCTGTGCAGGGGATTAGGGCCAGCTGCTGTCACAGATCGCGGTAATCGGTTACTTTAGATCCCGTGGTCAAGGAGGACCTCTCCGGAGGTGCATCTAAGCTGAGACCTGAGCAGAAAGGACAAAGATAAGTAGGAAGGCTCCTCCAGGCGGAGGGAATAGTACTGCAGAGGCCCTAGGGGGCCAAAGAAGGGGTGAGGAGTGAGGTTAGAGGGGCCAGATCAGGCATGAGTCTAAGGCAGCTGGGAAAGCAGCAGGGGGGTTGGCACCTAGCAACGTGACCTGATTTGCCTTTTAAGAGGCTCACTCTAGCCCACGTGTGGAGAAGGGATGGGGGAGGTGCTTAGGTCCAGATTCGGTACTTTACTCCCCACCCATCCATCCGCCCTCTCTCCCTCTCCAGGTAGATTTCAGGACGCGCAGTGGGGATGGATCCAAGGAGCATAGTTTTGGGGGTTAAGCCCCAGAGGAGCTCAGGGTTCCCAGGACTCTGCCCAGGTGAGCCACGCAGGTGAGGCCCAAGGCGGCACAGCAGAATCTGAGTCTGGAGAGGGTTTCAGCTCACACCTGAAAGCTGCCAGCCCCTTGTAGCCCAGGAAGCCGGACTGATCAGCCCCCTGAGGCATCCCGGAAGGAAGCCTGTGCAGAGAGCTGCTTCTGGGAGTCAGCGGGGTGCTTAGGATCCGTGGACTCACCAGGGAAGTCACTGAGATGGTTAACGGAACCTCCTTCCCACGTGTGCATGGCCCCGGGTAGCTCTTGCGGCCCACAGCTCAGTCCCCTGCTCCTCCAGGACTGGCCGCTTCTGCTGAACTTTCCGAGAGAAAAGGGAAGCCTCCAGCTAGGTGGGGTTTGCGTGCGTCAGCTGCACACTATAGGACCAAGAGTCCCCACCACGAAAGCATCCCTAACGTCCCCCATGATGCAGCAAAGACGAAGTGCTAGAGATGAGGCTACTGGGCGGCCTGAGGGAGACTGCTCCCCGAACCTTGGCTGGACAGGCTCGGGCAGAGCAAGATCGGATGGCAGGGGGTTGAGAGGGCCGAGCTGAGACAGGGTCCTGAAGCAAGAGGGACCAGCCAAGCCAGAGCCCCTCCCTAAGGGCCTGTGGCACCCGGGGTCCAGCAAGGGGTGCCAAGCTTCCTAGAACACAACCCAACAGGCCTTACCCCCCCAAGCCATGATCTCAGCTATGACCTGTGTCTTGGTGTCTAGCTTCATGGTCATGACAAGCTCAGTTTGTCATGAAAACAGTAAAACCAAATAATGGCTCTCTAGCACAGTAATTCTCTAAACATCCAGTTAAAGTTTTTTTGGGGTCTTTTAAATAATAAAGATGCGCCCCCACTCGCCAATTTTTTTCTTCAGAGTCTCCCAGCGTGGGTCTGCATAAAGCCACACAAATGTTTTGTTTTTAAGTGTTTATTTGTTTATTTTGAAAAAGAGAGCTCTCCGGAGCAGGGGGGAGGGGCACAGAAAGAGGGAGAGAAAGAAATCCCAAGCAGGCTCCGCACTGCCAGCATAGAGCCGGATGCGGGGCTTGAACCACAGACCTGTGACATAGTGAACTGAGCCAAAATTAAGGGTTGGACGCTCACCTGACTAGCCCCTTGATGGCCCCACACAAATGTTTTTCAGAGCCAGACGGGGCGAGACCCATTACTTCTAACACCTAACAGACACGATAATTCATTTTTTAAAATCTTTTGACATTTATTTATTTTTGAGAGAGAGAGAGAGAGACACAGAGTGTGAGCAGGGGAGGGTCAGAGAAGGAGGCAGACACAGAATCCGAAGCAGGCTCCAGGCTCTGATCTGGCAGCACAGAGCCCGACGTGGGGCTGGACCTGAGCTGAAGTCGGCTGTTTAACCACCTGAGCCACCTAGACGCCCCGATAGACACACTATTTCAACACGCAAGTTGTGTGGCCCCGGGAAATGATAAGAGCAGGCTGGCGGCAAGCAGGTGCTCTCCCCATTAGAAGGGGGTGCAGGGCTCAGAGCAGACATGTGGTGTTTGCTGAGTGAATGCGTGACCCGTCAGCACATGACCAATGGAATCAGAGCCCCTCGTTTTGAAGGTAAGGAAACGGAGCACCAGAAGGGGAAGTGACTTCCCCAAAGCCACTTACCTTCCTTGGTTCCCTGAACACACAAACGTATCGTAATTAGGTAAGAATTTACACACAAAAGCACGCATATGTGCAATCGTCTATGCACAGAAATGCACGCTGTGGTAAGTACCACAGACCAGGTGAGCAGGACGCATCATCAATGGAGGATCCTGAGGCACTGGGCTTCCTGGAGGAGGTGACATCTGAGCTAAATCTTTCGTGTTTTGTTTTTAAGTGATCTCTACTCCCAGTGTGGGGCTTCAACTCACAGGCCCGAGATTGAGGGTCGCATGCTCTACAGAAATGAGCCAGTCAGGCCCCCTGAGTTGAATCTTGGTGACTAGGAGTTTCCAACTTTTGGAGGGGGGAGGGAAGGGCTGAAATAGTCCCAGGGGAGGGAGCAGCACAAGCCAGGACCCCAGAGGTCGGTGATGGTGAGCTGGAGAAGGGGGGTGTCAGAGGGCGGGGAGGGGAGGCGCAGGGGTGCAGACAGCTCTGTGAGCTGCGGGGACAAGCATGCGTGGCCTCTCCCTGGGGCCAATAGTTAACAACAGCGACAACAATAATAATACTCTCCACCACCTCCCACCTACCCTGTTCCCACTGTGAGCCAGGGCTCTCGGCCAGCCCTGCTGTGACGCTCACTACCACTCTACAAGGTAGTGTCATTAGCCCGTCGAGGATTTAATGTCGATGCCCGTGGGCTTGCTTGTCTCCACAAAGCTCGGATCATCATGTGACTTTGTGGGCAGTGTGCAGAGGCGTGCGGACACCCGAGGACAGCCAGCATGGTGACATTGGCTGGCCAGGGCCAGGGCCGGACTCTGTGGTTTCTTCTCTGCCCACCCGGGGGGACCCAGAAATGGGGGAAGTCACCACGCAGGACTGAAAGGCCGCCATGCCTTAGAGCCAGATGCAGGCTTGAACTCACAAACTGCAAGATCATGACCTGAGCCCAACCGACTGAGCCACCCAGGTGCCCCCTTAAAAATAAAATCTTCAGGGGCATCTGGTCAGTTAAGCCTCTGACTTCGGCTCAGGTCATGATCTCATGGTTTGTGGGTTCGAGCCCCATGTTGGGCTCTGTGCTGACAGCTCCAAGCCTGGAGCCTGCTTCAGATTCTGTGTCTCCCTCCCCTACTCACGCTCTGTCTCTCTCTCTCAAAACTAAATAAACATTCAAAAACATTTTAATAAAATATTTTAAAAGGAGAACGATTTTATTTTACAACAGACAGGGACAGAGCAGATACCTGGCAGGCCACTGCCCAGCTTAAGAAGTTACTGCCATTTTTTAAATGTTTATTTATTTTGAGAGAGAGGGAAAGAGGAAGGGACAGAGAGAGAGAGAGAGAGAGAGAGAAAGAATTCCAGGTAGGCTCCTTGCTGTCAGCGCAGAACCCTGAATGGGGCTCGAACACACGAACTGTGAGATCATGACCCGAGCCAAAACCAAGAGTCAGATGCTTCACCAACAGAGCCACCCAGGTGCCCCGCACCCCCGGCCACTTCTGAAGGCTCCTGGGGCCCCTCTTGGTCACAAGCTGCTGCCTGCCCGGCCCCACGATTCCAGATGTCGCACTAACTGCTCCTGCACCTGAGCATACTATGCCTCCCCCTTGTCACAGCCTGCCTGATCTCCATGCCCTTGGACTTTATCGAATCCGTGCTGCGCTTCATGGATCCCCCGCATTTCCTTGACCCAGGCAGCCATTGCTTGCACGCGCGGCCATGGCCATGTCACCAGCATTATCAACCGCAGCAAAGCTGACTCCTTGGACTGGACGTCTTTGCTGTGGCAGCAGAGAAGGGCTGTCTTGCACATGGCAGGATGTTTACCAGCTTTCCTGCCCTCTACCCATTGTGTGGAAGTAGCACCCCACCCGCACCCCAGTTTTGAAAGCCCAGAGCACCCCCAGACCTTGCCAAACAGCTCCTGGGGGCAAAATCACCCCGAGCTGCGAATCTCTTCCCTCTTCCCTCCAATATTCAGTGCACGAATACGTATGTGATATATATATATCACTTTTACTTTTCTCTCAAGGGACATTTATTCTAGTTGTTCGCTAGGACCCACAATGCTTCCATATACACTCTTGCACATGTGTCCTGATGCGTGTGAGCATGAGCTCCATTAGGATCTACACCAAGACCCCGAGTGGCTTGGTATATGGCATGCCCAGCTTGAGCGTGGCTAGGTGATGCCACCCTGCTTTCCAAAGAAATGGTGCTGGGGTGCCTGGGGGGCTCAGTCAGTGGAGCTGACTCAGGTCATGATCTCATGGTTTGTGGATTTGAGCCCCACGTCGGGCTCTGTGCTGACAGCTAGCCCAGAGCCTGGAGCCTGCTTCGGATTCTGAGTCTCCCTCTCTCTCTGTTCTTCCCCTGCTCATGCTCTGTCTCTCCAAAAAAAAAAAAAAAAGTTTAAAAAAAATTCAAAGAAGTGATGGTAACTCACAATCCAGCCAGTAGAGTATAGAATGTTGTCGCTCTGGTGGGTGAAGCTCTGTGCACTTTCCACACTTCCTTTCTGTGTCTCCCTTGGGCTTTCAGAGCGCAAGAGAAACCCAGGCCAAATTTCATACTCTGGGTGCCCAGCATATTAGGAGAACAAAATAGAAGAGGGAACAATATAGCAGGTCGACACACTTGTGACTCCTTTGAAATGTTTATATTTATCAAATGAGGCTTTCGTCCACTGCACAGGTACAATGTAACGTTGGAGGAGAGTTACAGGGTTTACTGCAGGTGGTAAGCTTCAGGCCCTGAACGCTCTGTCTTTGAGCCGGGCTGTGTAACCCTGTGACCATCGCCCCTGTTCTGGGAAGGCTGGTGGCCCCACCTGTGACGGAGGGTTTCTGTCTGCCTCCCCCAAGTGGACAAACCTCTCTCCTCTGGGCATGGCCCCAGCGGTGTTCTCTGGGTGTCAGCATCTGACGCATCCGAGTCAGACCTCTGGGCACACCTGCCCAACCCCTCGAGCCACCCCACCCAGGGCCCTGCAGGCCAGGCCTTGGGTGCTGCACTTGCCTGGGTCCTACAAACAGCAATGGTCCTCACTGTAGAGATCAGGGACCA
The DNA here is from genome assembly GCF_006229205.1 of Suricata suricatta. NCBI lineage: Eukaryota > Metazoa > Chordata > Mammalia > Carnivora > Herpestidae > Suricata > Suricata suricatta. The sequence continues at coordinate 4,642,272 of NC_043708.1, read as the reverse complement.
ATGTCCTCTGGTGCCTGAATATTTCATGTGCTGAATGTGGAATAAAAGTCAGGACCATAATTGTTAAGGTGGCTTCTGCCGCCGCAGGCTGGGCCTCCCAGCTCGCCCCAGCTCGCCCCTCCTTCCTCTCTGATACACCAGCAATAACCGCCATTCCCCCGCGCCCTGCCCCCAGCTGAGTCCACGGTCAAGAAGACGGGACATGAGTAAGTCTAACAACCATACCATTGGGTCCATCATATTGATCACAGATATTCTCAGGGCCCTCTTGGCGTAGAGCCTGAGAGCTCAGTGTTTGTTGTTAAATGAATGGATGACGGTGGAGAAAGTTGGGTTAAGTAGAAAAGCCTGGACTTGGAATCTGTATCTCAAAGCAGAGGGGTCGGGGCCAGGCCCAGCCCTCTCTGAACCTCTGGATCTCACCTGGGGATGGAAGCATTTGAAATACACAAGAAAAATTTGGCTGCACCCTAATCCACACAGAGGGTAGGCAGGATGCTGCTTTGCTGGGGAAGGAGCAGAAAGGCCTGGGAATGCCCCGGAGTCCAGATGAGACGGGCATCTTGAGACTCTGAAAAGCCAGCGGAAGCGATGCCCCCTCTGCAGAAGAGGCTCAGCCCGGGGGCACCTGGGGGGCTCAGCCGGTTAGGCGTCTGACTTCTGGTTTCTGCTCAGGTCACAGTTCGTGAGATCGAGCCCTGCATTGGGCTGTGTGCTGACAGTGCAGAGCCTCCGTGGCATTCTCTCTTTCTCCCCCTCCTCTCCCCCTCTCCCCCACTTGTGTTCTCTCTCTCTCTCAAAATAAATAAATAAACATTTAAGAAGAAGAAGAAGCGGCTCGGCCTGGCTAAGACCCAACCCCAGCCTTTACAACGAGGTATCATCACTTTTGCATCCTGAGCCTTCAGAGCCCCTGCAAGAAGTCAGGGCGATAATGAGGCAGCTGGTCAGGTTCTATAAAACAGGCCAGTGGGTAGCCCAGTGGTTCTCAGTCCTGGGCACCTGTTCAGTCATTTAGAAGCTGGCAAAACACAGGTGCTCAGACCCCACCTCACACCAATCCAATCAGAATACCTGGGGAGGCGAGCCTAGTGGGCAGGGCTGTGGAGCACTAGGTTGGATCAAGGTCTTGCTCATTGGCATCAGGCTGTGCCAGAAGGAGATACCCCCAATTCTGGGGGGCATGGCCCTCCCCAAGTGTCTGAATCTAGAGATATTTCTCTGAGATTATCCAAATTCCCCCTCCAATGTGCCGCCTCCAGTAGGAAAGGGGGCTAGGGATTCTGCAATCTCGTTCACTTAACGTCCGTACTTTCTGGCCCACATCCAATGGGATAGAATGGAGGGAAGGAAAGCATTGAGGACATAATACCAAGCAATGATGTAGGACTGCGGGACACAAAAGGCCAGCAGAGAACTCAAAAAGAGATGGTACTGGGCACGTGGTTGTAAAGTTTCAGGACACCGAGATTGAGGCATTCCTAAAAGCACCCATAAAGAGACAGAGAGAGGAGGCCACGTACAAAAGATCAGGAATCATAATAACATTGACATTCCAGGGCAACTCCAGAAGCTAGAAGACCATGGAGCAAAACCTCAATGTTCTGAAGGAAAATACTTCAGTACTGAAACCATCAAGTATGAGGATAGGGCATGACATTTTCAGATTAAAAAAAAAAGAAGAAGAAAGAAAGAAAAAAAGAAAAAGCTTCCCAGACAACCTTTCTTTCAAATTAGGGATGAAACCAAGAAATAACAAGACATGTAGAGATGAAGTTGGAAAATGGGGAGTCCCAAAGTGATGGTGCAGGGGAAGAGGTGAGGGCTTGGGACCCAGGAGCGATCAATGCAGATTAGAACAGAGAGTGACGGCCCCAGGAGGAGCTGGCCAAGCAAGGGGACAGCTCATGGATTCCCTGGGGGCTTGGATCTCTTACAAGGACAGACCTCTGTCAGAGTTTCATGGTATATTAGTGACAAGTGCAAAGAAAACCAAGCAAGTTGAACAAGGAGGCAATCACTAATCCCCAGGGAAACCCAGAAGGCCTACAAGGAAGGAAACGCAGTTGTAGGACATATGGTGGCTTCATTGGCTATAATGTTTATATACATAGTATATTACATGAGCAATATTGATTAACCAAAAACTGTGATATAGCCATACTAGAAAGACAAAGGAGGGATGTCAACCCTCCTGGTCCCTAAGAGAAAGGCAGCAGTAACACGGGTACCAAGGAGCCACTGAAGAGCAAGTGTGTGGTGTTTGCAAATTCAGGGATGAGTCACAGAAGAATCTAGTTGCATCTGGAAAGCACAAAACAGGGGTGGAGACATGAGCCAGGCGACTAGGCTATTTTGTTGTTTTTTTCTTTATAAACTTTTAATTTTACTTGATTTTGAAAATCTGGGCATGTGTTTTTAAGCTAATAAAATATTTTAAAAGCCTGGCATTGGATTTCTCATTAGAAATGCTGAAAGCTAGAAGGCCATACAGTAATCAGTCGCCTTAAAACTCCAAGGGAAAAGGATTTCCTGCCTGGATTCTATGCCCACAGAGAGAATCAGCCAAGTATGAGACTGGAATATAAACTTTTTTAGAAATGCAAGGTTGCAAAAAAAAAAAAAATTAAATGCTGTGCACCTTCCAGGAAGTTTTGGCAGCACATGCTTTCCTAGGCCCTGAGAACGAGCGGGGGGGACAGGAAGGCTTCCCCAGGAGCCGCCCCCCACCCCCAGCCCACCCCCATCAGAGGCCCCGGAGCTGAGAAAGGAGCGCTCAGCCGGGAAGGGCCTGGGGCAAAGACTAGATGAGACACCCACATGCCTGAGCATATTTGCCACCAGGTTCTCAAGGAACAGGGGGAGACAGCTGGAAAAATTAAGAAGACACATTTAAATACCTTGCAAGGTTTGGGGGGAGTTTTTTGTTTTTTTGGTTTTGTTTTTGTTTTTTTTTACTGCTCTAACTCCAGGGCACCAATAAACAAAACTGTAAGAAAAGGGGCTGTCACTGATCACTTGGTGACTTTCACAGACTCACATTTACATAATCCTAATAAAACCCTTGACAGGCGGTTAAGGAAGAAGTGGATAGAGCCCTCGAGGGGAGGCAAGGGTGGGGGAGGGGCTGGCTCAAGAGAGCTAAGCCTCATTTGTCCTGACCCGAAGGCAACAGAAATGTCTCGCATTGAAAAATCAAGAGGCAGCAACAGAAACATCTTGCTGAGAAACAGGGAGGCCAAACCCAGAAGGAGCAAGGAGGTGCGGAAACTGATTGTTCCGGGGAGAAAGGAAGGAGAGGAAAGGCTGGGAAGCCGTTTCATCTCCTGAACGTTCTAATTTTTTTAAGTCTATTTATTTAGTTTTGAGAGAGAAACAGAGCGAGCGAGTGGGGGAGGGGCAGAGAGAATCCCAGACAGGCTCCAGAGCTGTCAGCGCAGAGACCGCCGCCTCAAACTCACAACCGTGAGATCACCACCTGAGCCGAAATGAAGAGTCGAACGCTCAACCGACCGAGCCACCCAGGAGCCCTCCTGGACGTTTTAATGATATTTGACTTATTTTTTTTTTTACCTAAGTGCATGCATTGTTTAGTTTGCCATATACATATAATTTATCTAAATGATCATAAAAACCTATCTCTGGGCAATGACCCACGAAACACGGGGGGAGTTGGGGAGCATCAGGAGTGCTCCCTGATGGAAGTCCCAGACCTCACCCTCCTCCCAGCCTCCCCCACCTCTCCTGCTGGCGGCCACTGCCCCGCCCCCACATTCCCAGTCTGTCCAGTTCACAAAGCGCTCTGGGTGGTTTTCTCCTCCTGCCCTCCCAGGAATCCTCATGCCTCTTCAATCAACAGACGCTGAGATTCAAGTGTGGATTTGGGGGGGGGGTCAGTGGGTGCCTCTCATGGCAGGTGCACCCACCTAGGAAGGCAGGTGGAGATCCTGGCCCAGGGCTGGGGAGGGGCGACACATGGGAATTTCAGAGCCGGGAGTCACCCCTCCTGGTGTAGGGAAGGTCGGTGGAGACACTACAGGAGCATTGGATGTCCTCAGACCAGCCTGTGCTGCCCCTGGGGTGGGGATGGAGGAGGGGGACTCAGATTTAGATTCCTTGGCAGTCACAGGACAGGGAGAAAGGGAGACAGGGCCCCAGGAGAGGCAGGGAGGAGGGAGAGGGGGAGAGGGAGACACAGGCTGTGTAAGTGGTGACAGCTGTGGGTGGCATCTCAGGCCCACTCAGGGCCGGGGCTTTGGCCCCAGACCTAAGCCCTTTTTACACGCAAGGACCAGGACTTAACAAGTTCTAAACGAAAGCATCGCTGAAGTTGCAACTTTAGCCATGAGCAGGGTTTCTCACACCTGCCTGGCGCTAAGAATCTTATGGGATGTTTGTCCGTCAGATTCCTTTTCCTGGGAAGTCTGACCCCCTACCTCTGAGTGAATCCCCATCGGCAACGGCATTGGTCTGTTTAAGGAGGGCCGGGGTGGGGGAGGGGGCTTCAGGAATCCAGGAGGTTCAAGCCCCCACTCCCCAGCCCCGTTCACCCTATTTCATAACCGCGTGATCTTCACCCAGCCGAGGGGCTTGGCCGCATCCCAACAGCTGGACACGGGGGTTATTTCCGGGGCTGTGCCGTTACAAGTAACCCCTGTGTGGGACATGTTCCTGCACAGCGTCGTTTTCCTGTTTGATTGTTTCCCTGGGATAAGTTCCCAGAAGCGGGATCCGTGAGTGGAAGCGTGGCCGTGTTCCCGTCCTGATCCCAAGCCTCACCTCGTCCGGCCCCGGGGTGAGGATGCGGCCTGTCTCTGGCTTTGAGGAGGGGCAGCCAGCCAGAGTCCCACCTGGCGATTCCAGAGAAAAATGACAGGTCTGACCCTTTCCTGTAAGAGCTGATTACCGCTCCGCACATGCACAGCGGCTGTCAGAGTAACGAGGGCCCAGGTGACCCAAGGCCATCTTTCTGGGGTCCGCCCAGGCTGCCTGGCCAGCCGGTGATGGACTTTCCTGTGGAGGTCACAGGAAGTGAGGAAAGGATTCCTCGGCGTTCCTGGGGAAGCCAGTCTGTCAACAGCTTTGGGAAAAGCCCAAAAGGAGGCCTGGAAACCCAGCGGGCAGATCATTTTTGGTCTTTGCAGACCACGAAGGGCTTCTGGTCCCTGCCCCGCTGACCTACCTTCCAGGAATGGCTAAGCTGTTCCCAGAGGTGGAGGCCCCCCTCCCGGGGCTGAGGGTCAAGGAGGCCCCCTCGCACTGACCGCCTGCCCTCCTACCACCTCCCCTCAGGGGTGAGCCCAGCATCCAACATTCACAAGCTAAGCAGTAGCCCGAACACAGAGGGTCGCTCATCCCCGCAGACCAGTGAGCCAGGCCTCCGGCAGGGCCTGAGGCGGGGCCGCTCCTCCAGGGTCTGTCTGTGCAAGACCGGCCCTTCTGCTGGGAGCACGCTGTAACAGGACCAGGGGAGTGAGCCTCCCAGTGACCAGAGGTCCCACAGAGCCTGGGACTCGGGCACCTCCCCCGCAAGACTGTGAATTCTTTGAAGGCAGGCTGTGCTTCAGGAGGTGGTGAGTTCCCTGTCCCTGGAGGCAAACCAGCTAAGACAGCATGGGCAGGTCTCAGAGGAACAGGGGGAGTGTTTGCCGACAGGGCTGAGTGTGCACCCTAGGCCACCATCCGAATAACATTTATGCCCACTTTACAGCCAAGCAAACTGAGCCCGTGTGGCTGAAAAGGCCTGAAGCTCTAAAGACACCTGACTCTCCATGAATCATCAAGCATTTATTGTGCACCTGCTGTGTGCCAGGCTTCCTTGCTTCCCGAGTCCCTCCTTGACCAGTCTGCCCAGCCGCTGTTCATAGTTAATTACAGGCAAGAGTGGCTGCCTTCTGTCCCCTCCCACAGGAAGGGACTTATCCCCCTGCCCCGCCCCAGAGCTGCCGTTCACCTGGCCATGGCCCTGTCTGGGGTTGGCGCAGCTAGAATGACTTCCTGGGTGGGACTGGGGGCTGTCGTGTGAACAAGACCAACGCCAGCCATTCCGAGTAGCAGGGGAGCCTCACGGGCATTGCTGGTGGGTGCCGGCCCCCTCCTCTGAAGGACGCCCCCGGGGCCAGGATGCCCAATGGTGCAGGGTACCCTCCCCACCATGGCCACTGACCACGGAATGTTCGTAGACCTTCTGTGTGTGCTCAGGACCAGGAGCCTTGCCAGTAACTTGTCAGTGTGTGCACCTGACCTTTTGCACCCAAAGGCAGGATATTCTGGTTTACCCTCGACTCCATTCTGTCAGTTTCAGTCGGGTTCCGTCTGCTGACATTCCGGGAAAGGCCACGCTTCACAAGGCGTCACTGTCCGCACATCGGCTAAGCCTCCCGCGGCCCCATCCAGAGGTTTGGTCGAAACAGGCGGGGCCTAAGGCGGAGACCCGTGGCCCACCTTTAGAAACTCTTGCTTCCGGCTGCACTGATGTACAAAGTATCGTCTCTGCGGGTGCCTGGGGGGCGCAGTCCGTTAAGCATCCAAGTTCAGCTCAGGTACTGATCTCACGGTTCAAGAGCTCTACTTCAGGCTCTCTGCTGTCAGCACAGAACCCGCTTCAGATCCTCTCTCCTTGTCTCTGTCTCTGCCCCTGCCCCGCTTGCACTCTCTCTCTGTCTCCCAAAACTAAATAATCATTAAAAAATAATTATACTTAAAAACAGAATATCCTTTAAAAACAACGACAACATGGGGTGCCTGGGTGGCTCAGTCGGTTAAGCGGCCAACTTTGGCTCAGGTCATAATCTCGCAGTTCATGGGTTCGAGCCCCACGTCGGACTCTGTGCTGACGGCTCAGAGCCTGGAGCTGCTTCAAATTCTGTGTCTCCCTCTCTCTCCCTCTCTCTGCCCCTCCCCTGTTTGTGCTCTGTCTTAAAAATAAATAAACTATAAAAAAATAAAACAACAACAATGACAAGAACAACGAGGAGTCACGTCTGGGCTGCTGCGTCCAGGGAGTTGTGACCTCCTCCTAATGGCCCGGCTCCGCCCACGTTCTCCGCCGGAGGGCAGCACAAAGAGCCTCTTCCCCAGACCCACTACTCCCCGCCCCACCTCCACGCCTTCGCCCACAGTGTTCGCTTTGTCCTGGACGTCCTGTGCGCCTTCCTCGCCTGGCCGACTCCCACACCAAGACAAAGGTTTGTCCAGTTCCTCTCCACGCCCCCCCGGGCACCTGTCGGGCTCCAACGGGCCCCCGATTCTCCGATGGTGGTGCTGCTGTGCTGGGCTGGCCCCATGGCCTGCCCACCCAGCCCCTCCCTACACCCTGAGATCCCAGGATCCCCAGACTCCAATGGGGGGACAGGGCCCCTGCAGAGACAGCACTGGCTTGGGACCAGCCAGGCTCTGGCAAATGGCGGAAACTCTGTGAGCCTCAGTTTCCCCATTTGACCCATGAGGATCCTCACCACATTAAAGGTTGTGGTGAAGACCCCAGACCACAGGTATGAAGTGTTCAGCATAGAACCTCGGTGCTCACGGGCTGGGAGTGGCTGGGGGTGGGGGAGGAGACAGAGAGATGTGCTCTGAACAAGACCAATGTCCTACGGGCAGCTCCAGGAGGGCCCAGTGATTCTGACGGGGGCGGGGGTCCTGGGAAGGCTCTGCTATAGGGAAGAAGTGTGGCTGAGCCCAGAAAGGGGCTCCCCAGCTCTACAGGCAGCAGATTTTGTGAAGAAGATCCAAGGAAAAGAGCCTTCAGGGGTGTGCTGTCTCCTACAGACCCGCTAGTGCTGGCTTTTATCATCTTAACGGTGTGTGCGCGTCACATTTAAGAGGAATAGAGTGGTGTGGGAGCTCCTTACTGCGTTTCTCTGAGTTCCCGTTTCCCTTTAAGGCCGGCTCTGAGAACCACAATTCCTTAAGGTCTGAGCGAGGAGAAATCCTTCCCCATTAGCTCAAGATTGTGAAGTGAGCTCAGCCCAGGAGAATTTGGGTGATTCGGAGGGAGTGGTGCCTCTGAGGTGACAAGAGCCACACTCGATGGGGGAGGAGGGTGCAGGAGCCTGGCATGCCACCCTGGGGGTGCTGCACTTGTGATTCGGGGGGCATGAAGGGCTGTTCCCAGCCAGGCTCGCTGCCCCGAATTCCTCCAGCACTCGTGCCCCTTGTTAAGACGGGCATTTCTATTAAAATGTAAATATTTTGTCTGGGCGAGGGGGCGCTTTGTCTTGCTATCGAAGGAAAGACAGACAGGACCTGGCGTGCTGCGTGCCCGTTGCAGGAGACGGGCACCCCACATTGTCGTCGAGCCCCCGGGGCAAGCTGGTGGGAGTTACCCCGCCCCCCTCCAGGGCTGAGAGACTGGACTCAGAAGGGCCAGAGTTCAGGCTGTCCACCTCATGGCACACAGCCACTCCCCCGCCTTCCTGGCACCCGTCCCCTGGAGTAGGAGATGAGACAGCGCAAGCGTTCTGGGGGCTCCTGGGTTCCTGCGCCCCGCTGCCCCCAACGAGCTGCGTGCCCGAGCGGAATTCCCCCTCCCAGATGTCCCCTGCCTGTGGATGGTGTAGCCAGAGCACCCACCCTGTGCCCCAGGGCCATTGTGGGGACAGAGACACACAGAGTTGGTGACACTGTGTCAGGGCTAGGGCTCAGTAAAGGGCAAGTCTGTACATTCTTATTCTTTTTTTTTTTTTTTTAACAATTTTATGTCTAAGTAATCTCTGTACCCAACGTGGGGCTCGAACCCACATCCCTGAGATCAAGAGTCACGCGCTCCACTGACTGAGCCAGCCAGGCGCCCCCTGCCCGCACATTCTTATCAATTCACACAGGTTGGGGAATGCACAGCCTGGCTCCTGACCCCGGGATCCCCCTGCCCCTTCTCTGACTGTGGCAGCGGCAGAAGGGGACTGCCGCCCAGTCTCCTGTGCGCCCATCCTGGGATCTGTGGAGAGAAGGCAGGTGGCCTGGAGCGGGATCTTGTTTGTGGGACGGGTGGCCCCAGGAAGCTCCCTGCCCCCCTGCTTCCCCCAGGGTCGTGTGCGCAAACACCGCCTGAGTCCCATTCTTTCTCTGGGGGCCTAAATCAAGACCCACACAGAAGAGGTCAAGTTCAGAATCCCTGCTTGAGCCCTGACCTTTTGGCCCCAAGGTCAGAGGCAAGGCCCTGGCCTCCTGGGTGCCTCAGTCACCCTATCTCTAACATGGGCAGCCCATCCGACTCTTACCTCCTTGAAGGAGAGGAGACTGCAGAAATAACAAGTCCTGACCTAGTGCCGATTTTGTGGGGCCTTGAGGGGGAAGCGAGTGAGCTATCAGCCCTCGGGCTGTGGTCCCAGGACCTGAAATTGCTCATCAGCTGACGATGGGCAGGTGGGGAGGCCACAGCAGCTCTGAGATGCTTCTGCGGGATGCTGCTGGGCTCCCCCTGAAAGCACAAGGTGGGGTGCAGGGCCCCCCTTGTTGTGGTTGTAGCCCCGGCTCTGGCCCTGCCAGGCTGGCCGGGACCCTGACCCCTCAGGAGGTTCATCCCATTTGGCAGAGCAGGAAACTGAGGCACAGGGAGGTCCAGTCACTAAGGCGTGCCAGGTCTGTCTGACCCAGTCTGCCCATGATGCCAGACTGCCTTCACGGTGATTGCCATCATCACAATAGAATGTTAATAATAGTCGTGATTAGGATTATTACTGAGGGCAGTGCCCCGGGCGACTGCCTCACTGGGGCCCGGTACGTGGCCGGGGCCCAGAACTGGGCAGCGTCCTGTCGCAGACGGCCCAGGGACTCTGCTGAAGACCGAAGGCCCTGTCACGCAGCCCAGGTCATGGCAGAGGCTTCTGCCTACCTTCCATCGGATCCTGGACTCAGGCGGCCACCCCCACCCGTCTGGCCCTGGCTGTATTTGCTGAGGGGCCCAGTGGAGATTCAAGAACGGGGAGACTGAACACTCAAGCAGCGGCAGTGTTTTTAGAGAGCACAGCCCCTACCTCCACCCAAGTCTAGCACCCCTTCTCCAAACAGCCGTGCGTCCTGCTGGCTCAGAGCACGGACCAGGCTCCCCGGGCGCAAACCCGGGGCTTCTGCTCGCAGGACGAGTGACCCACTGCGCTCCCTCACCCCAGCTGCACAACCGTGCACGCCCGGGGCCTCCGGGAGGACTGAGTGAGAGCCGTGCCCGACCCACCCTGGCCGGTGCCCAGTAAGTGTCTGCACCTTGACCCCCCTGGGTGGTTAGAGGAACCGAAGGAGCCGTCCGTCGACGCCTGGAGGAAAAGGGAGGCTGAGACGCGACTGCAGATCGACTTTAGGGCTGGGTGTGACTTTAGGGCTGGTTTCAGGCGTGTTGAATGTGTGACTGATGCGGCTGAGACAGTCCCGGAGCCCCGGCAGATGTCAGTCCTGGCTACGCGCAGGCTTGGTGGCCTTGTGGGACCGGGCCCCTGCTCTTGCAATTCCCTGAGCTACAGAAGAGCCCGAGACACAGGTTCCCAGCTTCCCTGCCCCAGTCAGGGTTCCAGATCGATCCTGCTGTGTGTCTCCTGCCAGCTGGGACCAAGGGACACAGCTCCTGACCCGGGCCGGCCCTGGGGGGACACGGCCTGCCCAGCTGCCACCGCGCTGGGCTTGGAGGCTGAGTCTGCAGCCTCCGGATGGGGCAGCTAGGGCCTGTGCCAGCCCAGAGCTCCCAGCAGGGTGCGTGCCTGCCACTGGGCTCTGCGGGTACGGGGCTGGGAAGGGCAAGGGCGCCCCCGACAGAGACACCAGCAGATTGCAGGAGAGGAGCCTTGGCAAACAGGCAGATGGACAGAGCAAGGCCATGAGGTCCCCCAGGGACAGTCACTGGGGCCGGGGCCTGGTGTCCAAGGGGTGCGGAGGGGACGGGACAGGGCAGGGCAGTGGCTCTGGCTGTGTGCCAGGACCACCTCCTCCTCCCTGTCTCCTCTGAATGAAAACAACAACAAAAAGGATCACTGAAAACCGTTTCTTTTCTTTTCAGGAGAGGAGAGTGGGGTCACGGGTGGCCTCAGCGTCTTGTCCCCAGATTCCCGGACAAGAAGGAGGGACAGGGCAGTGCTTCTGGAAACTCAAGAGGCCACGTCTCCAGTCCAGGTCTCCCTCCCTCCGAGGGGCGTCCCATGCTGTCTTGGTCACCTCTGGGTGTGGTGTGGCCACCCGCAGGACAGGGCAGCTCCAAGGAGCCCCCTGGTGGCCCAAGGAGGTGCTGTGGCCACACGGTCCCCGGCGGGCTCCCTTTGGGACATCCGCCAACACAGGACCCTTTTTGGGGACCTTGACCCTGTGCCAGGCACTTTGCTGGCAGCAACTAGGGAAAAGTCATCTCTCAACAGCCCTGGGAGGTGGGTGTTACCCCGTTTTATCGATGTGGACACCAGGAAAGGACTGTCCTGTATCATCAGGCTACTGCTGAAAATCCACGGACAGGGACAAAAGCAAGAGGCTGAGCACGAACAGCAATGATACGAAAGTGCAGGGTGTTGGTTTTTTTAAATATTTTTTATTTATTTTTGAGAGACAGAGAGAGACAGTGCAAGCAAGGAGGGGTCAGAGAGAGAGGGAGACACAGAATCCGAAGCAGGCTCCAGGCTCTGAGCTAGCCGTCAGCACAGAGCCCGATGCAGGGCTTGAACCCACGAACCGTGAGATCATGACCTGAGCTGAAGCCGGTCACTCAACCGATTAAGCCAAAAGTGCAGTTATTTTTAAAATAACAATCAAAGGGTGCCTGGGCGACTCAGTCGGTTTAGTGTCCAGCTTCGGCTCAGGTCACACTCTCATGGTTCATGAGATCGAGCCCCACGTCGGACTCTGTGCTGACAGTGCAGAACCTGCTTCAGATCCTCTGTCCTCCTCTTTCTCTGTGGCACGCTCTCTCAAAAATAAATAAACATTAGAAAATAATAAAATAAAATAATGATCGATAGGCTGGTGCATATGTAAACCCTGGAGGATTGTTCGAGTTCCAGACATCACCAGGCACTCTGGAAGCGGACCTGGGAGGCTGGAGGGTACGGTGGGAAGGAACCGTTTTCCCTGGAGTTAGTTTTGGGCGTTTTGATTTTTGAACCGTGTGGAAGTACTGCCTATATTTAAAAACACACGGGGCGCTTGGGTGGCTCAGTTGGTTCAGCAGCCGGCTTCAGCTCAGGTCGTGGTCTCACGGTTTGTGAGTTCAAGTCCTGAGTCGAGCTCTGCGCTGACAGCTCAGAGCCTGGCGCCTGGTTCGGATTCTGTGTCTCCCTCTCTCTCCGACCCTCTCCTGTTCTCACTCTCTCTCTCTCCACGATAAATAAACATTAAAAAAATACATGAAAGATTTAAGCATTTGTAGATGTTCAGTGACAGAAAGCAGCTCAGAAGTGACTGAATCCCCCCAGTTACAGCAGCACTGCCAGGAGGCTGTTCAGCAACTGTTTGCATGCCTCCAGTGATGGGCCGCTTACCCCTTCACAGGTTAACTCCCACTCTGGAAAGACCCTCTCCCAATGGGCTACAACATCTCCCTGGTCAAACCCCACTGTTCTGGCATGATCTTTTGGGCATCTGTAAGATGTCTGGTATTAACTGACCGCCCCCTGGGTCCCAGGGGCCATGGTCTCAGCCCTCCACAACCTCAGAGGCCAGTTTCTGGAATTTTAGGAGTGGGTGGGACTCCGAGGCCGTTGGGTGCAGGCCCACAGCTGAAGCAGGGCTCGCCTGCACGGACTGGGCAGGACGCTGTTTGTAACAATGGGGAGGAGGGCTTGCTCCCCAAAGCCCCCGTACCCATCATCTCACGTCGTGTCCCCTCACCCCACTTCCCCCCACCAGGCTCTCCAGAAATGCTGTGGGGGCGCCTGGGGGGCTCAGTTGGTTCGACATCCGACTCTCGATTTTGGTTCAGGTCGTGATCTCATGGTCTAGGGATTGAGCCCCACATCAGGCTCTGCACTAACAGCATGGAACCTGCTTGAGATTCTCTCTCTCTGCCCCTTCCTTGCTCTCTCTGGCCCTCTCTCAAAAGAAATAAACATTAAAAAAAGACGAAGAAATGCCTTAGTGATAGGATGCTCATGCCCCAGATCTGAAGCACCTGACCGGTCACCCTGTCTCAACATCCCTGAGCTCAGTTTCCTCATCTGCAAAATGGGTTTGCTAATAGCACTCACTCTAGAAAGTTGTTGTGAGCATCATGGGAGATGGCGGTGATGTGCACCAGGGGAAGCAGAGGGGCCAGCGAGGCGATGGGGTGAGTCGGGGGAGGGGAGGCGAGAGGGCTGCTGCCAGCAAGTGCAGACTGCAGGGTTGGGAGGGACGAGCCGGATCTGAGACCGGCCGGGGGCTCTCTGAAGCCAGGATTAGGGTGCAAATCACATTTGGGGAGCCACACAGGGCAGAGGAGTGACGATTTGATGAGACCCTGACAAGTGTTGTGAAACAGTTTTCCCTACCCTGCTTTCTGCATCCGGGGCCGTCGGGTGGCGGGGGCTGGGAGTGGGTGTCTGTCTCCACAGATCCAGGGCCCTGCCCTTATTTTAGAGGCCGCTGTCCTTGTGGGAGGCAGAGAGAAGGCCAGAGAGGGGGCGGGTGGCCTCAGTTTTCCCATCTTTAAAATGATAGCCCAGGGGGAAAAGAGGTGGTGGTGATGGAGGAGGGCAATTGTGGGGAAGAGCACTGGGTGTTGTATGGAAACCAATTTGACAATAAACTATTTTAAAAAAAATGATAGCCCAAGGGCGCCGGGGTGGCTCAGTCGGTTGAGCGTCTGACTTCAGCTCAGGTCATGATCTCATAGTTTGTGGGTTTGAGCCCCGCATCGGGCTCTGTGCTGACAGCTCCAAGTCTTGGAGCCTGCTTCTGATTCTGTGTCTCCCTCTCTTTGACCCACCCCTGCTCACGCTCTCTCTCTCTCAAACATAAATAAGTAATTTTAAAAAAAGAAAAAGGAAACAGTAAAATGATACCCCATTTTCCAGCTCTGACGTCTGTGGATTTCCCTGGAACTTTGGTTTTGAGACAAATGCTCTGATACGTTTCGGTTGGGATCCCCCCTCCCCCGTGTGCCCAGGGCAGTTTGGAGCAGCCCACTTGTGGGGTTTGAGAAGCACACCGGGCACTGAGGTGGGGCAAGGCCGCAGCTCCTGTGTCCTGGCAGGACTGGAGCAAACCTGGCATTCACTCCTCCAGGGGCCTGGGGAGGGGGAGGGAAGGCAGTGCTGGGCTTCCCGGGAGGCGGGGCTCCTGCAGCAGGCTCCAGAAAACCTCCCAGCTCCAGACCGCTCAGGGCAGCGCGCTCAGGCTGTGCAAATAGGTCTCCCCTGGGGCTTCCGGGCCTCTGTCTGGGGCCGGGGGTAGAGGTGTGTCTGCCCTCAAGATGCCGTGGAGGTGGCACCAGTCAGCGCCCTCTGGGGGTCCCTCCTAAGGCATCTTCCACCTTCCTCCTCTCCACCCTTGCCAGGGGAGGGTGCCATTCCTTTTTACAGACTAGGAAACACGACTCTCAGGTTTCTGACTTAGATGTGTATTAAAGCAGTGGATAAGGATAGTGTTAGTAGATGTGCTGGGAATCAGATGTCTTACTTATATGAACAAACGAACCAGGCTTCGGCTGCAGGACTTTTCAGAGCCTTTAGCATGCAGAGGTACGTCTTGAGTCTCGAGAAGAGGCTTGAAACATGGTGTTTCCAAACTTACCTGACACCCCATGCGACCCCAGCCTCCTGCTAAGAACACACAGAACCCATGGTCTGCAGACAGAGCACAGGAAATGTCAAGAGAGAACATTTGAAGTCTGAACTTCCCAGAACCGCTGGGCTGGCAGTCTGTGGTGCAGATGTGGAAACTCCTCCAAGGTCAAGGTGGAAAGAGAATGCAGATTTGGGTTCAGGGGCTGCAGGGCGTCCAGGCTGCCTTCCTGAGGGAGCCAGGGCCCTAGAGAATCTGCAGACAGTGCCCATTCTAGAAGAAGAGGAAAGAGAGACAGAGAGAGAGAGAGGGCTGGTACCAAGGCCATGTACCCACAGTTAGACCATCAACATCGTCAAAGCCACAGGGGCAGCGAATAAGCAGTTGATGCTGCCCAGCCCGGGTCCTGAGCCAGATAACGGGGAGTGCGGGGGCCATGAGGTCCCGCAGCTGGTGGCCGGCGGGAGGAGGGGCGAGGACCAGGCCCAAGGACAGTCTGCTCCTGGCTCCATCCATGCTTCCATCCTCGGGTCCTCCAGGAAGGGTCCTGCCGCTGAGCCCCGGCTTCCAATTCTGACCCCTCCACATCCTGCCCGCACTGCGATTCCTGTGGTCAGTAAGCTGTGCCTCAGTTTCTCCATCTGCGCGTGGTGAAGAAGGCAGAGGCCGGGGCAGTCAGGGCAGGGAGGGAGAAGGTAGGGCTATAGAACCTCATTGCCCTGAGTTCATGGGAGACCCTGCAGACTCCAAGAACACCGGGGGAGCCCCCGGGGGTCCTGCAGGCCCATGGGCAGGGGACGGACAATCCCCTTCCTCTGGTCCCCCCGTGCGGGGAGGGCTGAGCCGCGTGCCCCCCACCCCCCACGGGTGCAGTCGTGCTGCCGCGAGGCCTGCAGGAGGCAGAGGAGCCCCCCGCACGGCAGGGACCCTCAGTAAACACTATTTCTGTCTCCTGTTCTTATGTTTTTCCTTCTCCAAGTTTAAAATTAAAAATAGATGTTTTGAGAGACCAGCAGATTGGCAAGCAGGCCGGTCTGAGCTGCCTTCCGGTGATTTGTGACATCTGCAGAAGGTGGCATTGTGCACACAGTGGCATTCGAGACAGCAGTGAGAGAGGATGCCCTTACTAGTCTGGGCAGATCCCAAACACTGGGTGGAGGGGAAAGAAGCAAGTCACACAAGGAAATGTGCAGCAAGAGATCATTTACACAGAGTGGAAGACCATGGCAGGCGACCTCCTATGTTCTCTGCTGGTTCCTGTGGTCCCCGCCTTCCTGCGGCCCTTGGGGACAGAGGAACAGGCCATGAGGCTGGTGTGTGGGCCCAGGGGGTGGGTCTGTGATTTCTCCCACTTACTGAGCCAGGGTCTTTTCTAACAGCCTCGCCCATCATCCCATTTCACAGATGAGTAAACCGAGGGGCAGAGAGGTTACACGGCCTGTCCAAGTTCTCACGGTTAGCAAGCTGCAGAGCCAGGGCCGCAGCCCTTGCCTGTGGCTCCTACTTCTTCCTCACGTCTTAAAGTGGTTGAGGATCTAGAAGCAAACACCGCCAAACATTCACATCGGCAAAGTGCAGTCGTGTGTTCTTGGGTGTTCTTTCTTCTCTTCTTTATCATCTTCGGTAGGTGTGGATTGTTTACAAAAGCCCTTGGGCTCCGGTCTGAGGCCTCTGCCGGCCCCGGGCCCTGTCCAGCCACAATCCACATCACACAGGATAGTTCGGTCCAATGGCCGGGGTGGCAAAGACCAACTCACTTTCCAGGGCTCACGAGGCAACTCCCGGCGTGGTCTGGTGCTGCGGCTGACAACCCCGGGAGGCCTGGGATCTGGGGGAAAGGACTCACCAACACCTGGCCGGCCCCTCTTGAGACAGGACAGAGAGCCCCGTGGGCACACAAGCTGCCCATGGCCGTCGCGTCATTCTGGAGAAGGAACAGCTGGCCGTGTAATTAGCGGGTGTGTGGTTTCCAGGAGCCGCCAGCATGCGGCTGCCTTCACGGACCCGGTCTGGGCAGAAGTAGATGTCCTGCTGGTCTGTGTGTCCTGCCTGGGGCAGCCGACGGTGCCCACTGGGGTCCTGGAAACGTGGGCAATGTTCCCGGACCTTCGTGCGACCTCAGGGCCCAAGGGCGAGGACCCGGCGTGGCTAGCAGTGGTCTAGTGTCTCTTCTTTCCCACGCTCGCTCCAGACGCAGGGAAACGGGGGCTGAGGGTGGGGGCAGGTCCACAGCCCAGTGTCCCCCCAGGCCAGGCGGGGTCTGAATTGGGTGACAAGCGGTCCTGAATCATCTGTTGACAGGACGGAACCAATGTCTGGGGAAGAAAATCCAGAGGTTTTCTCCGCCACAGGCGGGTTCCCAGGGCTGTTTCCATGGGGGGGGGGGGGCCGAGGCACACAAGGACCAGCTCTGTCCCTGCTCCCAGGCGGCGTCCTCTCCCTGCCTCCCCCTAAACATCCTCGACTGCGGAAGGCACTTGGTGAAATTGTCTGGCCTGTCGGACCCATGGGAGCTCGAGGCCCATGGAGGCAGTCTGAGCATTCAGTCATTCATCACTCACTCATTCACTCATCTCTTTGTCCATTCATGTGATGATTAGTTCCTACAGATGCCCAGCACCGTCCCCGGAGGGTTCGATAGCGGGTCCCCTGTCCTCAGGGAGAGGGTTCTACTGGGGACCAGAGGACCCAGTTCAAACTTCTATTACCGAGGTTGGCTTTATCTGAAACTAATGCAACTTGGTTACTTTTGATTAATGATCCTGCGTGATATCTTTCTCCACCCTTTTATTTGCCACTAATCTGAGTGTTTACATTTAAACTGAGTTTCTTGTAGATAACCTATCATTGGGCACGGTTTTTTATCCACTCTAACAATCTGTGCCTTTCAATTGGTTTATTTCAATCATTCACATTAAATGCGATTAATCTCTCTCTCTCCTTTTAAGTTTATTTATTTATTTTAAGAAAAAGAGAGAGAGAGAGAGTGAGGAGGGGCAGAGAGAAAGGGAGAGAGAAAATCTCAAGCAGGCTTTGTGCTGTCAGCACAGAGCCTGACACGGGGCTTGAACCCACGAACCACGAGATGGCAACCTGAGCCAAAGCCAGACGCTTAACCAAGTGAGCCACCCAGGTGCCCCCCCACCCATAGTCTTTCTAACATTGTTCTTCCCTCTCTGTACGTTAGTTTGGGAAGTTCCTATTGATCTATCTTCAAACACAGCGATTCAGCCCTTGACAGTGTCCTGGCTCCTGCTGAGCTCACCAAAGGTGCTCTTTGTTTCTGGTCCAGTTTTTTCATTTCTACCATTTCTTTTAAAATTTTTTTCATAGGGGCGCTTGGGTGGCTCAGTTGGTTGAGCGTCCAGCTTCAGCTCAGGTCATGATCTTAAGTCCATGAGTTCAAGACCCGGGTCGGGCTCTGTGCTGACAGCTCAGAGCCTGGAACCTGCTTTGGATTCTGTATCTCCCTCTTCCTCTGCCCCTCCCCTGCTCACCCTCTGTCTCCCTCTCAAAAATAAATAAACATTAAAATAAATAAATAAATTTTCATAAACTTTTCTTGATGCTTCATTTCCCACCTGATCCTGCATGCTGTTAACTTTCCATTAGAGCCCGTAACATATTAGTCATACTTCTAATTCCAAATTCTGTGCCTTACCTGAGTCTGGTTTGGATGCTTTTCCTCTTCAGACGGTCTTTTCTCGTCATTTATGACGCCGTGTGACTTTTTCTCGAAAGCCAGACATGTTGGGGAGCCTGGGCGGGGCTCAGTTGGTTGAGCGTCTGATTTCACTTCAGGTCCTGATCCCATGGTTTCATGAGTTCGAGCCCTGCATCGGGCTCCGTGTTTTCAGTGCAGAGCCTGCTTTGGATCCTCTACCCCTCCCCCTGCTTACACTCTCTCCCTCTATCTTTCTCAAAAATAGATAAATAACAACAACAAAAAAAGCCAGACATGTCCCTGGGTACCCGGAACTGAGGCAAACAGGCCTCTAGCGTGAGGTTTATACTGGTCTGGCTGGCCGTGCCCTGTGGCTGTAGGAGGCTGAAGCTCCAAATTCCTCTGCGGTCCTTTTCCCCATACCCCCGTGTTGTCTTTGAGATTCCCGTCGATCTCCCCCTTAGAAGGAGTGTGTGACCCCCATTATCACTCCGGAGCCCCGATCAGGTGGTGGTAAGGAGTCGGGAGGAGAAATGTTCTATCATCTTCCGTCCTTGGGCGGTGACATTCACTAGTGTTTCTTGGGTCCTCTCCCCTCGGTCAGTCTCCAGGTTTAGAGGGGGTTGGAGCTGGGGACCCACCGTTCCCAGGGGCGGATCCTGCTCTGGTAAAGCCCTTTTCCCTGGAGTGCAGGCCTTTGTTATGGAGGTCATGGTGGGTATATTTCTCAATGGCAACCTTTCCACCCAGGAGATTTCTGGAGGGTCAAGGGCAAACCTATGGCCCCGGAGTTCCTCAGCCTGGCAGTAGTCCCCACGAAGTCCCCTGCAGGTCCTCAGAATGACCCCTGAAGCCCTCCTCCAGGAGCGGATCTTGGCTGAGACTCTAGAATAACAGATTCGGGGGTGGCACTAAGCCTGAGACCTCAGGTCCCTAACGGGTCTGAGAAAAGTCGATTCTCAGTTCAGCGCTTTTCTTCCGGGCAGGACAGGGCAGGAGCCACACCTTCCTAGGCTCCCTGATAGTTGTTGTTTTTTAAGATTTTATTTTTAAGTAATTTCTGCACCCAGTTTTCACGCTCATTCAGGGTCAGAGCAGAAGCAGACTTGAGATCTCCCCAACTGCTGTCCTGAGAGGCCCGGAGCCCTCCGCTCCCTTGGGGCCGCTTCCCTCGTGGGTACAAGGGGACCTGTCACTCTGGCAAGTGACACAGGGCAGAAGCAGGGGCAGGGGGCTGCAGGATGGAGAGCGGGATTCCCAGAGTGCAGGGGGAGGAGGCCCAGCCGCCCCAGGCAGTAGAGAAATCTGCTGGCCCGGGAGGGGAGACAGGGAAGGAGCCTGCGGTGAGGACCGAGGGTGGACTCCGGGGGCCGCCCATCCACCCTCCCCAACCCAGGCCTGGGTTTCACTTCTCCTTATGAGGCCCCCGCAGCACGGCCCGCCCTTAACGCTGCTGCACCCCATTTTTAAGTGATTCCGTGAGAATTCCCGGCCACTGGCTCCATCATGTCCCTCCCTGGCCCAGTCGGAGGCACGACTGGAACCCCGGAGCCCCCCGCACCTCCCGGGCTAAATAGCGCCCGGGGAGGAAACTGAGGCCCCGGCGGAAACGGGAAGCCCAGTCGGCACCCGGCGTCCCAAGAGGCCGGGCCACCACCCTTGTATTTAGAGAGGCTCCCAGTCCGGGAGGAGTGGGGGGCGGGGGGTGCCGCTGGAACAGCGGGAACAGAGCTGGCGCCCAGCGCCGAGTTCCGCGCCGCGCACCGCCTCCTTCAGCCCCGCCGGGGCGTCCCCGACCAGGGGTGGCCTCCCTGCGGAGCAAGGCCCCGGTCTCCACGCCCTGCGGGGCGAGCCCGCCCCTGCCCCGAGGCCGCGGGCGCCCCGGGAGGGTCGGGGCTCAGAGGGAGGCGACCGCTCCGAC
>NC_043708.1:4610256-4621914 GCF_006229205.1 Suricata suricatta | reverse complement strand
GGCCGGGCGGCGAGCGAGGGGGGGCGGCGGGCTTCGGACCCCCGGGGGCCCCGGCGGAGTCTCGGACGCGGGGCGGGGAGACGGGCTTTGCCATTCATTAGCTTGGTGACCTGGGCCTTCTCCGGGCCTCAGTTTCCCCTCGCGAAGCAAGGCAGGGGGACACGGCGATGTCATCACTTCCTGGGGAGTCTGGGGGCCCCTGTGCCCTGGGACCTCCTGGAGGCAGCCCGGAGGAGCCCCGCCCTTGTCGGGTCACCGGGATGGACTACCTGTCCCGCTCAGGGCGTCCCGCGCTATCCCGGGGGAGGTGGGAGCAGCCCAGACCCGCAGGGAGAGTGGGCGACGCGCAGGACTGGAACGGGTTAGGGTACACCGCTTCCAATGAGGGCCCTTCCCCGCCCTGAGGACGCAGGCTCAGAGCCCCGTCCCCTTCCTGGACCAGACGTGCCCGGAGCTCAGAGCCTGCCTGAGCCCGGCCTGGGACGACCCGGCTCCTCACGCCCCCACCTAGGTTCCTGGTGTGCGCTCTCTCTAGGGCGCCCCCACCTGGCGGAGGGTCTCTCGTCCTTACAGACCACCTGAGTGACATCCCCGCGGTGCAACCGGTCTGTCTTCACTTCCCCTCTGGGGTCAGAGCCCCTACTTCTGCCCGACAGGACTGTGCCTTCGGGTCTCATTCCCGAGAGACTGACCAGAACCCCTAGGGAAATGGAGTCAAGGCCAGGAAACCTTGAGGCTGGCCTTGCCCACCATCCGGGCACTGAGGAGACTCAGAAGGAAGGGTCCTGCGGCCCCCTAGCTGACTCTCTACAGCCAGCCAGCAGGGGAAGGGCAGGAGGGCTGGCTTGGAACCCGACTTCCTGGGTCCATCCTGGCCCTGCCACTCCTGGCTCCGTGACCCTGGACCAGTCACCACTGCACTTCCGTTGCACCATCTTTAAAATAGGGGCAATCATAGCGGCCCCTCGGAGTTGCCACACAGACAAATGAACACACACTCAGGGCTCAGTGGATGATTCGCCCCCACTGGCTTCCCAGCTGTAGGCAGGGATGGAATGGGGCCCAGAGGCCGATTCAGGGAAAGCTCAGAGAGGCAGGGACTTGCCCTGTGGTCACACAGCTCAGTTATGGGCACAGTGGGCACGTGGACCACACTTGGTGCCAGTGTGAGTGGGCCACCTGGATCAGAAATAAGAGGGCCTGATGAGGGATGAGGAGAAGGGCCCCGGGGAGCACCAGAATGCAGAGGAGGGGGAAATCTGCCTTTGGTGGCCGCCACTCCATCCCCACACTGTCTGTGTGGCTCCAGGGAGCCAGATGGTCTGGTCAAGGGTCAGCCTCCCTCCTCAGCGCGGGGGCTCTTTGGAACCAGGCCCTTCCCACCCCTGCTCTCATAGCTGGGCTCATGCATCCACTCCACATTTGTTTCTTGCGTACCTACTATGTGCCAGGTGCAGCAGGGCAAGTAAGGTAGGCGGGTCCTAGGAGAAGGATAGGCAGTCCCTGTGACTGCGATCCATCCCCCCCGCCCCCGCCCTTCCCTCGGGAATCTTCCCAGCAAGGCTTGGCCTTGAGTCACCAGTGGGGGAACGGCCGCTAGCACTTTACCCCAGGCGTCTCTGAGAGTGACCTCATGTCTGGAGCGAACTTGGAGAGGGCAGTGGAGGTTGGATCACGGTTTCCCTGGCAGGGCCTCAAGGGAGGGCAGGGGAGTGCAGGACGGAGGACCGCGCTTTCTGCGAGCCAAGGCCACATCTGGATCCAGCACCTCCTGATTTCCACCCTGGGGAGGTGGCCAAGGTGACTTATTTACAAGTTTCAGTCAATGACTGCATTCAGGCCTTCCCATCTGCCTTAGGGAGCTGGACTCCAGACGGACAGGAGAGACACCATGAAAACATGCTCGCCCCCACAGTCCCCTCTAGAACTTGCCCCCATCTGGTGCCCACAGCCTTTCCTGGTGCCCAGGATGGCTTCTGAGCTGGAGGGTGACTGTCCCTTCTGGCCCTTCAGACTCTTTCCTAGGGCTTTGCCCTCATCCCACTGATGCCTGTGTCGTCGAGAGGAGAAAAGACAGCTTGTGACCTGTGACGTTCCCAGGTTCCTAGTGTCGATACAAGGAACTTCCTGTGTAAATGAGATTGTCTGTCTGTGTAACCTGACGTCATCAAAGTTTGGTTCCTGATGAAAATCTACACCAACATGCTCTGCAGGCGCGTGTACCGGGCAGACGTTTCCCCGGAGCTCTTTAGGGCTGGGTGCTGGGGCCAGGGGCAGGTGGCACATCAGAGGCCCAGCCTCCAAAGTCCCCTTGTTCAAATCAGGGGACAGACGCACAGATACTTACCAGAATGCACAAAAGGGCTCCCAAGGGTGACTGGCCACTATGGGGGATAGGGAGAAAGGCCACGCTTTTCCCTGTAGAAGTCAGGGAGGGCTTCCTGGAACAGGAAACCTTGAGTTGCATCTTGATAGTTCATACTATTTGAGGATTTATTGAACAACACCTGCATCATTGCATTGATTCCTGCCAGCACCCATGAGGTTGGAATTCCTTTCCCCTTTTCCAGATGAAGATGCAGGCACAGAGGGGCTAAGGAACTTGCCCAAGGTCACACAGGGAATGGTAGATTCCGTCTCCAGTGTGCTCTGGCTCCAAAGCCTGTCTCTTAATGACTTCGTCATAGTCCCTGTTATCTTGAAGCCCCCCTGTGTGCTGCCCTGGAAGGTCCCACAGTCTGTGGGGTGGGTGGGCATTGCAAAGAGCTAATAAAGTCCCAGCCAGGCAGACCAGCTGCGCCGTCTCTGGCAACGGGGAGGTGACACCGCAGGTAAAGAGCTCACCCCACAAGCTACAAAGTTACATTTTGGTGGTGTTGTGTCTGAGATACGGACTGAGGGCTGTGGGAGCGTCCACAAGGGGCCAGGGTGGGGAGTCAGGGCCCTGGGAGGATGGTGGAGCCAGAGAAGACTTTTCGCTTGGGTGCAAAGTCATGGCTAGGAGTTTGCCCGATGAGGAAATGGGAACAGAAGGAAACCCTGCCTAGAGCACACTGTGCGCAAGCGCCCCCCCGTCCCAAGCAATAGGCAGTGAACCTAAGAAACCCTTGGGACTCAGGACCATGAGTCGTGAGCGTCAGCAGCTGCACAGGGCGATTTCAGGGCAGCAAGGAGGGCAGGCTGTCTGCTCCTGTGCTGGATGGCACAGCCAGCTGCCCAGTGTGATGCCCCGTGGGCTTTCTACTGCTTCTTCCACGGCCCCTGTGAGGCTAGCCGCTGATGGTCCCTGCCGAGAGCACCCACTGCACCCTCCTGCCATGTCCTGCTTGTGGATTACTCAGGTCTGAGCACCAGGCAGGCGCCGTCAGAGTATGTAGGCCACGAGTAAGGGCTCACCAGGCCCGGGTCCGACGCATGGACACTGAACCTCCAGCCTGGCCCCCGGAGTCCCCTGCTGCTCCCTCTCTAGTTCTGGGCCGGGCTTTGGTGAGCGCCGGGCACCGAGATCGGCTTTCAGAAGCCTGTCCTGCTCCTCTTTGTGTCTCTGGAGCTGAGGACGGTGCCCGGCACACAGTCAGTGTCCCGCAAACACTTGCCCAACGGAACACTGCTGACTAATCCGGAAAGAGCACCAGTGTGGGCGTCCGGAGGGCTGGGTCTGAGCCTTGGCGTGACCACTTCTTAGCATGTGACCTTTTCTGAGCCTCAGTTCCTGTCTATAGGCCAGAAGTCACGGTGACCCTATCTCGCAAAAAACACATGTTGTGTGTGTGCAGATGGACCCTCCCTGCACTGACCCCCCCCACAGCTGCTGGTGGGAGTCACAGGAGGGCCCCGGGGCAGCCGTGTGGGAGAGGATGCCACACGGAGGCCAGGCCTGGCTGTCTTGCCCACTGGTCGGATAAGGGGGTCACAGGAAAGAAACCCTGTGAGGCCAGGGACAGCGACTGACCGGAGACGTCCAAACGTACATCGCCAAGTGGCCCTTAGCCTCGCAGGAGCAGGAGAGGTACAGGAGGACATGGCCGTGTGTGACCGTGGTGGCTCCAGGGCAGGGAGTCGCCCCTGGCCCAGGGCCGAACACACACCCACCAGGGCAGCCTGCCCCCTGCCGCCCCGGGAGGCCTCCTGTCAGAACCCAGCCTGGCCCTGCCATGAGGAGGGGAGCATGCGGCCGCAGGAGGACCGTCCCCAAGGCCTGTAGCGGCCTAGAGCCGAGTCAGTCCAGACTGTGGCCTGCTGTGTCCACGGTGGGGCAGAGGGTAGACCGTGCCAGGCACAGACATAAATAATTACCTCTGCTCAGGTCAGGGGCTCTGACAAAGGAGGTTCTTTTTTTTTAGTTTCTAATTTTATTTATTTATTTTGAAGAGAGAGAGAGAGAAAGAGAAAGAGTCCCAAGCAGACTCTGCACTGCTAGCGCAGGGCCCGACGTGGGGCTCGAACCCACACACTGAGAGATCATGACCTGAGCTGAGATCAAGAGTCGCATGGGGGCGCCTGGGTGGCTCAGTCGGTTAAGCGCCCACCTTCACTCAGCTCAGGTCATGACCCCGTGGTTCGTGAGTTCAAGTCCTGCATCAGGGTCTCTGCTGTCAGCACAGAGCCCACTTCAGATCCTCTGTCTCCCTCTCTCTCTGCTTCTCCGCTCCCCCGACTCCAAATAAATAAACATTAAAAAAAAACCCTGAGTCCCTTAATTGCCTGAGCCACCCAGGTCTCCCCCAGGGGAGGCGTCCATACAGCCTTGGAGCTGAGGCTTTGCTCTAGGCTTTGGGGGCAGTGGCAGCCAGCAAGCCCGGAAATGCCCCGGCTCCTCCCTATCTCCCACCCTCCAACCCCCGTAGGTCGAATCCGGCCTGTGACCTTGGCTGGGGGCTTCCTTCCCAGCCTCTTCTTTCCCATCTGTACAATGGGACGAAGAACACGCTCCTGGCGCAGTCAGTCGCATCGAGGAGGAAATGTGGACTTAGCGGCGCACCCAGGGCGGCCCTGGCCCACGGTCCACCCCCATGCCCTGGGCTGTTATTATTGTGAGCACTGTTTCTCCGACGGCCATGGCTGTGAGGATGAATGGATCGCTGCTTTCAAGGGAAGGGTGTGCCTGCCCAGGGAACAGTGTGCGCTGAGGCGCAGAGGTGAAGATGGCAGAGGGTGTCAGGAAACTGAAGGGGTGCAGGAGGCGGGAGCTGATGGCAGAGCTGGGGGCAGGGCTGGATCCCGAGCGGTGGTGCCTCTGCGCTGGCTCTCAGGCTGGGGTCCGGGTGTGAAATGAGGGATCCTCTCAGCTCTCAGGGAGGGGGTGGGTGCTGGAGGCCTGAAACTGGGGAGAGGTCTGCTGGGCTTGGTCACCTCTGCCTGGGTCCCCAGAAAGCAGAGCCTGGGACAAAGCCTGGGGGTTATTTCCTTCTTGGGGTGAGAGGACCCAGAAGCACGAGGGACAGGGGCTGGGCCAAGGGTTGCTGCTCAATGCTGGGCCTGGTTCCTAACTGCAAGTCGAGGGGCGCCGGGGGGCTCAGTTGGCTAAGCGTCCGGCTTCAGCTCAGGGCATGATCTCACAGTTCGTGGGTTCGAGCCCCACGTTGGGCTCTGTGCTGACAGCTAACTCAGAGCCTGGAGCCTGCTTCGGAGTCTGTGTCTCCCTCTCTCTCTGACCCTCCCCTGCTCGCGCTGTCTCTCTCTGTCTCTCAAAAATAAATAAAAACAAAAAACCCCCACAAACTGCGAGCTGGGACTGTCCCCTGGGTGAGGAGGAGAGCAGAGCACTTTACCCATCGGCACCCCGTCCCGGGGCTCACAGCCCTGTCCCAGGAGGGACTGACTGCCCTGCATTCCAGATCGTGCCCCTGTGGGCCCCAAATGGAGTTCCCAGTGTCTCATCAGTTGGGGGGGCCCTTGGCAGGAGGCCGGGGAAGCCAGGGGCGGCTGATCCATCTGTCTCCAGAGGAAAGCTACACCGGCAGCCTGGCGGCAGAGGGCCGCCCAGGATCCTGCCCGAGGTGCCTGAGCAGTGGAGGAAGAGGGTTCCGGGGCCAGGGGACGCGTGGGCGTGGGAGTTGCACAACCTCCACTGTGCTGGGGAGAGTGGGGTCGGCCCGAGACCAAACCCGGACCCCTCCGTGCTGCCTGAATGGTACTGAATGACCCCGGGGGGTGGGCGGCTGTGCCTCAGTCTCCCCATCTGTAGCACTTTCCCCTTCATGGGCCCTTGTGGAGATGAAGCCAGTAATGGAGGTAGGAGCACCCATTCACCGTTAAGGACCAGTCGGTAAGTTAGTATCCAGCACATTCCCTACACATTCGCTATGGGTTTACTATGTGCTAGGTCCTGTCTTAAGTTCCGGGACACACAGTGACCAAGACAGCCAAAACTCCTGTCCTTGTAGGGGCGCCTGGGGGGCTCAGTGAGTGAAGCCTCTGACTTCGGCTCAGGTCATGATCTCGTGGTTTGTGAGTTCGAGTCAGGCTCTGTGCTGACAGCTCAGAGCCTGGAGCCTGCTTCGCATCCTCTGTCTCCCTCTCTCTCCGCCCCTCCCCCACTCATGCTCTGTCTCTCTCTCAAAAATAAATAAACGTTAAAGGTTCCTGTGCCTGTAGAATTCACCTTCCAAGGAAGACAGACGGCAAACATGCAAACCCATTCACTGTTACAGATAATGGTGAGGCTTGTGACTTGGGGTGTTTTAATTCAGTTTAGTTCTGTTTTGTTTTAAGTTTATTTATTTTGAGAGAGAAAGTATGTGTGGGGGAGGGAAGGAGAGGGAGAATCTCAAACAGGCTCCGCACTGTCAGCGCAGAGCCGACCCGGGGCTGGAACTCAGGAACTGTGAGATCGACCTGATCTGAGGTCTAAAGGTTAACTCACTGAGCCACCCACGTGCCCCTGGGGGGTTGTTTGCTGGCTTTCCTAAGCAGAGTCAGAGGTCAGGAGGGGGGGTGGCTGGGTGGTCAGGGCAGATCTCTCTGAGGACGTGTCCCTTAAGTGGCGATCTAAATAAAGTGAAGGAGTAGTCTTGCAGAAACAGGGCAAAGGACCATATGAAAAGAAATACGTGCCTCAGGGGCACCTGGGGGCTCAGTGGGTCAAGCCACCGACTTCGGCTCAGGTCATGATCTCACCGTTTGTTGAGTTTGAGCCCTGCGCCGGGCTGTGTGCTGACAGCTAGCCCAGAGCCTGGAGCCTGGTTCTAATTCTGTGTCTCCCTCTCTCTCTGCCCCTCCCCCACTTGTGCATTCTCTGTCTCTGTCTCCCTCTAAATAAATAAAATTTTTAAAAATTTTAATACATTAAAAGAAATTTTAATACATAAAAAATGCGGTGTCTCGGACCCTTTCTGGCACACTGTAGAGGCTGTGTGCTGTTAGCAGCAGTAATACTGTGGTTATTTGGTCTCGCACAAGCATTAAGGCAAGAGGAAGAGGAAGAAGGTGAGGGATAGGAGGTTGCTGCGTAGTTGAGACTCGCCGCGTGGCTAACGGTCGGGGCCCCATTTTACAGATCCGCCGCCCGAGGCCCCGGGAGGCGGGTAGCCTGCCGGAGCCTGCACACAGCGCCCCCGCGCGCCCCTGTCCCCGCAGGAATGTTCCCCGTACGCGGCCCACCTGTACGACGCCGAAGACCCGTCCACGCCGCTGCGCACGGTGCCCGGGCTCTGCGAGGACTACTGTCTGGACATGTGGCAGACGTGCCGGGGCCTGTTCCGCCATCTGTCGCCCGACCGCGAGCTCTGGGCCCTGGAGGGCAACCGCGCCAAGTTCTGCCGCTACTTGTCGCTGGACGACACGGACTACTGCTTCCCGCGCCTGCTGGTCAACGAGAACCTCAACCTGAACCTGGGCCGCGTGGGCGCCGACGCCAAGGGCTGCCTGCAGCTTTGCCTGGAGGAGGTGGCTAACGGGCTGCGCAACCCGGTGGCCATGGTGCACGCTCGGGACGGCACCCACCGCTTCTTCGTGGCCGAGCAGGTGGGGCTGGTGTGGGCCTACCTGCCCGACCGCTCGCGCCTGGAGAAGCCCTTCCTGAACATCAGCCGGGCCGTGCTCACCTCGCCCTGGGAGGGCGACGAGCGCGGCTTCCTGGGCATCGCCTTGCACCCCGGCTTCCGGCACAATGGCAAGCTCTACGTCTACTACTCGGTGGGGGTCGGCTTCGATGAGTGGATCCGCATCAGCGAGTTCAGGGTCTCCGCGGAGGACATGAACACCGTGGACCACAGTTCTGAGAGGTGGCTTCCCTGGGGCGTCGGGAGGGGTGGGGTGGTGTCCGGGCTGAAATCGGCTGCCATGCGCCCCAGTGCACGCCGGTGCGACAGGACCAATCCACCATGTGCGCCTGCACTAGCTGCTAAATCCTCCGTCTCCCCCAGGGAGGGGCTGAGCCCCATGTTCTGGGCTCCGGGGAGGGACAGTCGCAGAACAGCGTCACAGGCCCATGTCCGGACTCCTGGATCAGCCACTGCAGTGGCTCATTTCATGCGATTCTCTTAAAGCCCAGTGAGAGTCTCCCTGTTTTGCAGGTGAGGAAGTGGAGGCTGGGAGAGGTAAAATGACCTGCTAGGGCACATGGCTGGGAAGCATCAGAGCTAGAATCCCCCTGGTCCCTCTCCTGAGCCCCACCTTCCCCTTCTCCTCCCCTGGACCCTCTGCCACCCCTCCTTCCCCCAGCAGGTTTATCGGCACCTTTCAACACAAGCCTCCTGTCTGTGTGTTATCTGTGCTCACCCCCCACTGTGTTCAGAATCGCTTTGACCTGGCGTGGCATGAAGGGCATATGTATCAGTCTGGGTCCAACAGGAAAATAAACCCCGTACCAGCTAATTCAGCAGCAAGATTTGATGCTGGGAATTAGCTAGTCAGGTGCTAAAAAGGAAAGAGCTACCTGGGGAAGAAGTGAGGCAACTCTGAGTTTACCAATGAGAGGAAGCTGCTTCCACCTCTGAGAAGGAAGCTGGAACCGCAGGGGGCCTGGGCAGGGGAGAGTTGGAGCCAGGGAGGGGCACAGCTATTGCCAAGACATTGCCTGAGCAGAGAGAGAGAGAAGGGGAGAAATACCCTGGCTTCTCCCTTCCACCCGCCCTCCAATCCCCTGCCTGCGCCTTCCATTGGCTGACCTTTGTGGAGGCCAGCCGGCAAAGGAACATGGGAAATGTAGTTTGCAGGCTCGGAGTCTCTGAAGCAGAGAGCAGGTAGGGGCAGAACCAGGACCGATCTGAGGCAAATAATGGCACATCATGTATTTAATAACACTGTAAAGTCTGGACATTGAAAGTATAAAACGGAGAATGAATGAAATATGCTGGCTAATGTGAAGGCTAATGTAGGTCTTGTCAGACTGCATTAATTTTGACTATGAGCATCCTGGCAGCCAGAGCAAAAGGAGAAAATGTCATTCTCATGATACTGCATGAGGCTGTACAACTAGTTCTCTAAGAGATACCAGGTTTATCTCTTGTAGCAGACAGAGGGACAGAATGGCTGTGCGTCATTGGTGAATTTTAGAAAGTGATTCTTGATAAAAACTGAAGGTACAACACACAATATACAGATGAACATATTTCATAGTCAGGGTTCAGGGAGGGTCCTTTGGGGACCTATCAAGTACAAGCCTAGAGCTTGACTCTCAGAGGGGGAGAAGTGGGCATGGTTGGCTCAGGGTGGGGCCAGGACCGCATGGTCATCCTTGCCTGAGTCAGCTGTGAGTCTCTGTTCCCAGGGCTGGGATCCCAGTGGGAGGTGGGGACCTGATGGTCTGAGCTCTCCTTTCCAGGGAGGACTTGGGGCTCTGTTTTGCTCACCAAGTCACGTGTGGTGGCCTCCTATGTGGGGGCCTCAAGGGAAGATCATGGTTCTGGAGGTCTACAGGCCTGGACTGAAGTTATTTGACCTTGTTGTACTTTGGTTATTCATATCTGGGTTAATAAAGGATTAGTAAGTCAGTGACCGATCCTGGAAAACCTAAGCAAACAGAGCGTTGGCTACAAAGGTACGGGGAGGCTCTTGAGAAGGAAGAGGGGGAAGATTAGTAAGTGCAAGAAGCCAGTGAGGAGCAGAAGGGAAAAGTTCTTTGCGTTGCTAAGTTTGCTCCTCCTGGTACATCCCGAGACGTCTGCGTGGAAACCCAAGTCCACACTCACTAGCCACTGTTCCTATCCCTGCACCTATGCTTCCGGAAGCCAGGAATGTGTGGCTCCTCCCTTCTTCTTGCCCCCCACCCTCCGTGGGCAAACCCCAGCCAGAAGCCAGCTGGCCGGCCGTGTCGTGTAGGGCTTTCTGCCAGGACAGTAAAGGAGGTCGCTGAGGGGTGAGTATGTATGTGCTTAGCTACCCATTTCAGCAACCCACCTCCTTAGAAGTTAGGACACATAACATATGAAGGGGGTGTGGAGGAAGTGCACGGCTTTAGTGGCTGGTGTGTGGGTAGCTATGATAATGTTGTGCCCGTGATGGGGTCAACAGTATTGTATGATCCTAACTGGGGAGCTAGCAGTGGAGAGCGGAGAGAGGACCCGAGTTCCAGTGTCCACTCTGCTCTCTACCGGCTGCGTGACCTTGGCCAAGTTGCTCAACCCCTCTGCGCCTCCATTTCCTTGTTAGCCCAATGGAGTGAATTATCCCCGCCCAGCCTACTAGATAGATCCTTCTAAAAAATCACCTGCTATAAAATGTATGAAAAGTCTTTTCAACCGTGAAATGGCTTCTGAGAGAGAAGAGATTTGATTGCTGCGATCTTGTTTTGTGTTTTTGCTGAGGTTGGTGTTTTTAAATTGGTTTGGTGGGGGTGGCTTATCTCCTCTTAGGATAATCCTGGAGATCGAAGAGCCCGCCTCCAACCACAACGGGGGCCAGCTGCTGTTCGGAGACGATGAGTACCTCTACATCTTCACTGGTGACGGCGGGATGGCCGGAGACCCCTTTGGAAAATTTGGAAATGCCCAAAACAAGTACGTTCCACTTAGGGCTGGCTGGTGGGATGGTTTACACACTCTCCTGGGGGAGGGGGTTACTGCCTCACCCCACGGCGCAGGGGGGTAGGAAGGGCTCTGGGCCCCAGCTCGGCCTGCAGCTGGGGACCCCCAGCAAGTCGCTTCCGCTCGCCAGTTAGACGGGATAATAATAATCTCCAGGGGGAGGCTTGTCGTGAGGCGTAAAGGCGACCCTGCTTGTTGAGGGCCAGGCGCGGAGCCCACTCGTCACAGGTGCCTGGCGAGTGACATCAGAGAGCCTCTGGGGACATGGGATCTTCTCAGGAGTCAGCCCAGCCCTGCTCGAACTAGAGGGAGGAAAGAGGGCCTTCCGGGACCAAATGACCAGTGTGAGCTGGGAGAGCAGGACTGTCTGGGCATGAAACCTTCTGCCCCACGGGTCACCCACAAATGGCCCTGACACTGAGGCATAGTCTTGCTGTCACGTATTGACTTCTTGGCTTGAGCAGACAGCCTGCCATTATTGTACTCCTTATGCACACACACACACACACACACACACACACACACACACACTGTGTAGATGAGGGTATCTAGGGCAGCCTCCTCCCTTCTCTTAGCTAAAATGACAAAACCTTCTTTAGCCCAGAAAGTAAAAATAGCGAGGGTGATGTTGATTACAGTAATTAAACGTTCATGATTTGTCACTTGCGCTTTCATACGTGACACTGGAGGA
>NC_043708.1:4597514-4610156 GCF_006229205.1 Suricata suricatta | reverse complement strand
CCCGCGGTTGTTCCCAGCGCCTCCCTGTGTCCCCCACCCCCACCCGGTGGAGACCAACCGCGCGCCCTTGAGGACACTGATCCTGGATCCGTTCCCCACCCCAGAGGGTGTGCACCAGTGCGCCTCTCCCTGACCGGCTGCACCCCCATCCTGGATCTCCCCTAGCCTCTCCCCCCTTCCCAATGTTCCTGTGCTGTTCCAAGCTCTGCTCTCCAACCCCCCATCCCACTCCTTCCCTCCACCCCTGCACACTCATGCTCGCCTCCCTGCTTTACCCGAGCTGTAAGGGGCCCCAACTCAGGCCCTCCTGGTGCCCTCCCATCCCCCTGCCCCTCCAGACTCAGACCACCTGCCCAGCTTCATTGTGGGGGAGGGGCTGGCCCCCAGGTGAACCCACATGCTCACCCCCAGCGTCGCCCCCTCTGCAGATGACGTGCTGCCGATATTCGCCTACCCGCACAAGCTGGGCAAGTCGGTCACGGGAGGCTATGTGTACCGGGGCTGTGAGTACCCCAACCTGAACGGCCTCTACATTTTCGGCGATTTTATGAGCGGGTAAGTGGCCCGTGGGCTCCTGTGCCAAAGCAGCCCCACTGCCCGGTCTCTGGCCACTGCTGCCGCGTTTGTGTAAAAAGCGGAGAGCACGGGTGCACACGCATGTGAGTGTGTAAGGGTGCGTCCTCGATACAGTGGCTGTCTGACCGGGACCTCCGAGTGCCAGGCCAGCGGGTCCCCCACCCTGGGAGGAAGTCTGGAGTCCGAGCTCAGGAGCTGCCCTAACCCGCCCCCTTTTCTCCTGAGGTTCTCCCTGAGCCTTGCTGGCTGCCTCAAGCCCCTCCCCCCCCAGGTCCGCCGCCCCCCCTCCCAGGGCACAGCTGCCCACTCAAGACAGGATGCTCGTTTCCTGCAGATCCATCGCCTTCCCCTCCCACCTGAGATTCCTGGGCTCCAGGCCTGACCAAGGTTCTGAGGGGCAGGGAGGGGGCAGGGTGGGACAGACTGGCAGGGGGGGGTGGCCACCTGGCTTCCGAGGAAACCAGGACCTGCTGCTGCACTAACTGGCAGGGGCTCCAGGGAGCACTGCCCCAGAAGAGGTCATTCGGCTGGGGTGGGGAGGATGGGGGTCCAGCCAGGGTCTGACGGGTCCCCACGCTCTATGGCAGGGGCATCTCCCTCACTGAGACCCTAAAGGGTGTGTGTGTGTGTGTTTGCATGGGGTGACAGCTGGGACATAGCAGGGTTTGGAGGGAGAAAGGAGAGCATACGATCTAAGCCTGCTGCGGGTCAGGCACTTTCCCAAGGAGAGCGTGTGACCGCCTAGCCTCCCATTGTACAGAGGAGAAAACTGAGGACCACAGAGCCCCAAGGAAGACATACACCTGGCACGAGGCTGAAATGTGCTGCTGGGAGGGGGGCTTGCCTGGCTCAGTTGGAGGGATATGCAGCTCTTGATCTGGGGGCGTGAGCTTGAGCCTCAGGTGGCTGAAGAGATCACTTTAAAAAATAAACAGCGGGGGGCGCCCAGGGGGCGCCTGGGTGGTTAAGCCTCCTGCTTCGGCTCAGGTCAGATCTCTCGTTCGTGGGTTCGAGACCCGAGTCCGGCTCTGTGCTGACGGCTAGCTCAGAGCCTGGAGCCTGCTTCCGGTTCTGTGTCTCCTTCTCTCTCTGCCCCTCCCCCTCTCATGCTCTGTCTCTCTCTGTATCAAAAATAAATAAAAACATTAAAAAATTTTAAAAAATTAAAAATAAACAGGGGCGCCTGGGTGGCTCAGTCAGTTAAGTGTCCAACTCTTGGTTTTGACTCACGTCATGATCTCATGGGTCATGAGTTTGGTTTGAGCCCCAAGTTGGGCTTCACAGTGACAGTGCAGAGCCTGCTTGGGATTCTCTCTCTCTCCCTCTTTCTCTGCTCCTCCCCAACTCATGCATGTACTCTTTTCTCTCTCACCAAATATATAAATAAATTTAAACATTTAAATAAGTAAGTAAAGATTTTGAAAAATATGATTAATTTCTTTAATTTTACTTATTTTTAAGTGATCTCTACCCCCAGTGTGGGACTTGAACTCATGACCCTGAGATCAAAAGTGGCATGCTCTGGGGCGCCTGGGTGGCTCAGTTGGTTAAGCGTCCGACTTCGGCTCAGGTCATGATCTCACGGTTCGTGGGTTTGAGCCCCCACATCAGGCTCTGTGCTGACTGCTCAGGGCCTGGAGCCTGTCTTCAGATCCTGTGACTCCTTCTCTCTCTGATCCTCCCCTGCTCATGCTGTCTCTCTCTCTCTCTCAAAAATAAATAAAAACAGGGGCGCCTGAATGGCTCAGTTGGTTAAGCCTCCGGCTTCGGCTCAGGTCGGATCTCACGTTCGTGGGTTCGAGCCCCGCGTCAGGCTCTGTGCTGACAGCTAGCTCAGAGCCTGGAGCCTGTTTCCGGATCTGTGTCTCCTTCTCTCCCTGCCCCTCCCCCTCTCATGCTCTGTCTCTCTATCAAAAATAAAATAAAACATTAAAAAAAAAAGTGGCATGCTCTATAGACTGAGCCAGCCGGTGCCCCAAGTAAAGTTTTTTTTAATGCAGGTAGAGATGACCTAAGACTAAAATATTTTTTAATGAAAAATCATTTATTTTAATTTTTAAAATATTTTTGAGAGACAGAGACAGAGCATGAGCAGGGGAGAGGCAGAGAGAGAGGGAGACACAAACTCAGAAGCAGGCTCCAGGCTCTGAGCTGTCAGCACAGAGCCCGACACAGGCTCGAACTCAGGAACTGTAAGATCATGACCTGAGCCGAAGTTGGATGCTTAGCCCACTGAGCCACCCAGGTGCCCCTTATTTATTTTTTAGAAAGAGACAATGCATTGGGGGGGGGGCAGAGGGAGGGGAGGTAGAGAGAATCCTAGCAGGCTCCATGCTCAGCACCAAGCCTGACGTGGGACTTGATCCCACAACCCTGGGATCATGACTGACCAGAGCCAAAAGCAAGAGTTGGACACCGTATTGACTGAGCCACCCAGGCGCCCCCCCCCCGAATAAAATCTTAAAAAAAAGAGAGAAAGCGTGCGGAGATCCTGAGTCTGATCCCCGCCTGCTTATTAGCATGTGACCTTGAGCCAGTTACTTCACCTCTCTGTGCTTTAGTTTCCCCAGCTGTAGAATGGAGATGATGCCGGTGCTTGCTTCCCAGGGTTGGAGGAGCGAATCAGTTAATACACATCCAGCACTTAGAATCCAGCATGCACTCACCGTCTGGCGGCTCTTAATTATTCCCACCCCAGCCTCCGCACACGAGGGCAGATGAATAGGGTTCCCCAGGAGTAGAAATAAAGAAAAGGAAGCCTGAGGCTGGCCAGAGAGTTCTCGTCTCCTGCAGGCTGCTGTTGCCAGGTTGGTTTGTGTGGCGGCCACACTGACCTTGACCTCTGGAGGCTGGATCCTCTCCAAGCTCCGCCCCTTCCTTAGGGTCCGCCTCTGCCGCTCAGTTTTCCAATCTGGACGAAACCTGTTTCTATGTCTGATTCTCCTTGCTCTTTTCTCCTGGCCCCCAGGAGGGCCCGAGTTCTTGGCCACACACATTCAAGGAACTTTGCCAGGCTTTCCCAAGCCCTTGTGCCGAATCAGGGATCGGTCCTCTCCGGTCCAGCCTCAGCAGCCTGTGCGCAGTGCTGGGGGATCCCAGGGCAGGGGCAGTCAGGAGGGCTTCCCAGAGGAGGGTCTGTCCACGCTGGGCCTGGTGATGGACGGGAGGAGAAGGAGTAGGGGGCTAAATCAGCATATTCTGAAGAGACCCAAGCATCTCCGAAGTGGAGGCAGCTCCAGAGAATAGACAGACTTCCGGCCCCCAACCTTGGAAGATTCTGGGGCTCCTGACTGCCTCCTGCAAGTCAGTGGGTGAGGCTGAGCTGAGGCGGGGCAGGGGACAGGTTGGTGTCCTTCCCCCGCCCTTTTTGGGCCCATAGGAGGTGCGCAGTGAGGAATGCTTTATGGGAGTACCAGATCCTACCGGCCGGGCCACCAGGGAGCGTCGAGGGCCAGTTACAGACCTCCTGCTCACAAGGGCCCACCCTTGACTGCATCGGCCAAGTTCTGCTCTCACTGTATCGAAATATTTGGTAGTTTTTGAACAAGGGGCCCTGTATGCTCGTTTTCACACGGGATCCTGTGTGAATGATGGACGCTCCCGGCTGCGTGGACGGAGGGACCGCGGGTTGGCTCCCCCGGGCAGCGTGCCGGCGGGGACCCCAGAGCGCATCCTTCTTTGCAGGCGTCTGATGTCCCTCCGAGAGAACCCGGAGACCGGCCAGTGGCGCTACAGCGAGATCTGCATGGGTGGAGGCCAGACCTGTGCGTTCCCGGGCCTCATTAACAACTACCACCCTCACATCATCTCCTTTGCAGAGGATGAGGCCGGTGAGCACTCCTGAGGCCCTGAGGCCTCTCTTCCCAGGCCGTGTGCCCGGGATCCCCCTCTGCCCAGCACCCCCGTGGGTCCTCTGGGCCTGGGATTCCAGGGATGGGGTCTCAGGCCTGAAATCCCCTCAGGCCAAGGAGCCGTCTCTTGTCCTGGGCCTGAGACCTTGCTGGGGCATCAGCCCTCACCAGCCTCGGCTCCTGGCTCCTCATCTGGAAGGTGGGAACAGTGTTGCTGTCCACCTCTCCCTGCATGGCCGCTTTAGGCCACCGATGATGACATGGAGTGAGACCAGGAAAGGGTTCATGATGGTGGAAATGCGGCTGGCAGGGGAAGAGCATGTTCGGACCCCCACCGCCCTGGGTTCGTGAGGCCCCAAGAAATCTGGCCTATAAAATGAAGCCTCAAGTCCTCAGAAAGTGGGTAGACACCGCCCTCTTGAACACCCTTTGCTGACGCACTTGTTAATGGTTCCCATTCAGGCTCTTGCATTTTCAATGCAAGGAACGGGGAAGGAGGGGAGAGGATGAGGGGCCCCAGCCTCCTGCCTTTGTCCTTGGCCCCTATTGTCCCTGGACAAAAGCTGAGGGGACCCCAGTGGGGCCAGGGGGGGATGCTTGGCAGGGTTGCTAGGCAACGCCCACCCAGGGACCCTTGGAGGGGTATCCCCTGCGGGGCCCAGTGCCCAGAGCCCCCAGGCCCAAGTCTGGGAAATCTTTGTTGCATGACGCCTGTCACGGTCTAAATTTTCAAAAGGGCAGCCCCAGCCCCCTCGGCCCTCCCAAACCCGCTGGGCCTTGACCACCTTTTTCTTTCGGTCGGTAGGGGGTTAATGTGTTTTGGAAGGAGGGGCGCCCTCCCCACACCCGGAGCAGGGCTTGGAAGGTGCAGTTCCCAAGGGGCCCTTGTTCAGCCCTCTGAGTGACATCAAGTAACTGACAGCCAGGAGGAGGCCCCTCAAACCACGCAGCCCAGGGACAGCACACTGATGACCTCAGGCCGGCGACCTCCAGCCGCCCCCCGCCCCCAAGGCTCAGAGCTCTGAGGTCCAACGCAGACAGCCCTCCCCCAGCCCCGGGCGCCGGCCCCTACCTGTCCAGTCGTTCTTCCGACATTCGCAGACTGAAACAAGGACTTCTGCTAGCCTGGTGTCCTCCAGGGATGGTCCACACAGCAGAGAGGAGCGGGCGGTGTGGCCCTGCGGGGGGCTCGGCAGTGCCGGTGGGGGCAGCGGCTCCCAGCAGATAAGACTGACAGGCCAAGCAGTGTGCCTGGTCCAAGCCTGTCACTTTACAGAGGTGGGGGTGGGGGGACGGTACCCAGCCTGGCCCCTGGGGGCCTCCCACGGCCTTGAGCTTGAGCTCGGTCAGCCCAAGAAAGACTGACGGTGGAAAAGGGCATTCCAGGAGGAGGGGGCAGCCTGTGCTGGGAGACTTGAGTCACCCCCGGGGCCTGGAGAGGAGGTGTGAGGGCTGCACAGCCAGGGAGCAGACAGGGACTCCCAGGGGCCTCTCTTCCGAAAGAGGCCCAGAGAGGGAAGTCACAGCCCAAGGCTGCCCAGCAAATCCATGCCTGTGAGAGGGGTTCTCCAGCAGGGGCTCTCTTGCTGCAGTACGGTTGCATCATCATCTTGGGGACCTATTAACCACCCCCAACCCCACCAAAGCAGGGCTGGCGGTCCAGAAGGGGGGTCAGAGGCCGTTGAGCACTCAGCATCCTGGCCTCCCCCAGCCCCAGGCTCCCCACCACAGCTGGTCTACCCCAGTCACACAGGTTCCTCACGCCTCCCCAAGCGTTTCCCCACTTGGTGGAATTCCCTGGGCTTCTTGGGCCTTGATTCTCAGACCCCACCCCCATGCAGCCTCCTTGACTGCAGCAGTCTCCACAAACATGCCCTCCTCTGAGTTCTCACCTCCCTGTCCATCTTAGTCTTTCCTTGGGGACTGCCCTGCCCTTGGGAGAACTCTCTGCTGCCCTCTTACAAAGACAGAAGTATTAGCATGGCCAGTCTGTCACATTGAATCACACATGGCCCGTGTCTGGGCCTCCCAGCCACCGTGTGTCCTAGAGCGATGAGGGCTGGGGGGCAGCAAACATTCCCGAGTTCCAGGCCTGGCTTAACCACTCACCGGCTGTGTGACCTTGGACAAGTCACTTACCCTCTCTGAACCTCTCGTTTTCTCATCTGTAAGATGAGAACAATGAAGTCTATTTCCTGGGCATTGGTGCCTCTGGCAGCAAGAACCAGGGGCGGGGTGAGGGTGAGGAGAGAGAAAACTCACATTCACTCAGAGCATCCCGTGCCCATAACTCTCAGCGGCCCTGAGAGGTCACGGAAACTGAGGCTCCAAGGGGGGCTGTCCCGGAGCTCTAGGCACGCACATGGGGCTCTGTGCAGGTGCTGGGGTTCCCACTAGAGACCCCCTCCCCCAGCAAGGACTCTTCTGCCCCTGAGAGGTGCCTGCTGGTCCGTGGACAGAGACTCTGGCGGGACCAGATCCTGGAGGATGCCAATCATAGCGACAGTGACAATATCTAATATCGATTGAGCACTTAGTCTGCACCTTTTTAATCCTTCTTATGGCCCTAGGAGGCATCCCACTCTGGGGATAAGGAAGCCGGGGCTCCAAGAGCCACATGTGCCAACAGTAAGCAGGAGGCAGTTGGCTGGGGAGCTGGGCCGTGGTGCCCCACTTGTGCCCAGACGTGTGTGGTGCTGAGCCCGAAGCCTGACGGGGACCAGGGTGGGCCCCCAAGGAGGAGGCAAGGACGTGGGCAGGTCTGGGCAGAGCAGAGACTGCTGCAGACTGTTCTCTTTCTCGGCCTCTGGCTCCCGTAGACCTGGCACGCTCTGCCACCGCTCTCTGGGGCTGGGGGTCCCTGGCAGAGCCTGAGGGGAGCTGGCGGTGGGGGGCGGGCATGGGGCTGGTCAGGATCGTATCCCAGGCCGTGTTCTCACTCCTTGCCTGGTTTCTCGCTCTAGGGGAGCTGTACTTCATGTCGACGGGCGTGCCAAGCGCCACGGCAGCCCACGGGGTCGTCTACAAAGTGATCGACCCCTCCAGGTGAGCCCCATCCGTGGCACTGCCGGGGCTCCTGCCGTCTGCCTGGGGTCCTCGCCTCTGTTGCCTTGTTTCATCTCTACAGTCCCCCCTCCCCCGCTCCGCTCAGGGAGGGTATCACTCATAGCCCCATTTTCCAGAAGGGAACACTGAGACCCAGGGAAGGGAAGTGACTGGCCAAGCCCGTAGTGCTGCTGAGGGGTAGACCCAGGACTCAAAACTGGATATGCTGTCTCAAATTCAGCTCTGCCCACGGGAGAAGGGGGCCAAGGATGCCGCCCGGGGCAGAGAAGCACAGGCTTGGTTTGGCTTTCTGGCCTGTCCTTTCTCCTCTGTGACATGCCCCTCCCCCTCATTTCCTGGGCCAGCCCACCCCCTGCACCACCCGCCAGCCCCCAGCCCCGGACTTGCCTCTGAGACACCCCGATGCCCGCCTGTCCCCACCACGAGGCTGCCCAGCCACCTTCCCCACTGGCTACGGTGCGGAACATGCTGGAGCTTTCAGAACACCTCCCTGGCCCTCCCCCTGCCCATCTCCATCCGCTTTGCGTCTATGTGTAAAGCCACTGATTTGGTGCCGGGCCGTGTTCTGGCTCCTTCCACGCGAAACTCACTGATGTCTCTGCTGCTTAGTTTACAGAGATAGAAATCACGTAAAGCCGAGGGCCCCGGTCCAGCCAGAGCCAGGGCTGGGGTTGAGATCAGGCATCGGGCTCCACAGCACCCCCTGACCCCTCAGCTCAGCCCTCGGCCTCCCTCCTCCAAGGAGCCTACTCCC
Source organism: Suricata suricatta (assembly GCF_006229205.1). Classification (NCBI taxonomy): domain Eukaryota; kingdom Metazoa; phylum Chordata; class Mammalia; order Carnivora; family Herpestidae; genus Suricata; species Suricata suricatta. The sequence goes on along the minus strand of NC_043708.1, from coordinate 4,601,909 downwards.
TCCCTCCAGGCCTGGTCCAGCGCTCCCCTCCGGCTCTCCCCACTCAGACCCCTCTGCACTCTCTCCCTCAGGTGCGCTCCAAGCGCCCTGTCACATCTGGCACGCACTCTGACATGACAGTCACCCTGATCTTTGAAAACCCCCTGGTTTTAGAAAAATCCTGAAAACATCATCACACTTAAAACCATTTTAAAAAATCGGTGTAGGCTTAGATTTGCAAACAGTTAGCAGAGATAGTTCAGAATTTCCCACGTACCCCTTCCTGATGTCCTCTGTCCTAAACGTCTCGCATCCTCGGGGCCACAGAGCATGAATGGACATTGGTTCCTCGCTATTAATGAAAGGGTTTCTCTGGGCTCCCCCTCCGGTCCGTTTTCTGCTCCAGGATACTTTCCAGAATGCCACGTTGCAGTCAGCCATCCTGTCTCCTTGGCGTCCTTTGGTCTGTGACAGCCTCTTAGACGTTCTTGGTGACCACACTCTTTTTTTTTTTTAAAACACAAATCTGTTACCGACATCACTGTTTATCAGGAAACACAGAAATGTTTTCTCCTTTCTTCCCTCCTTTCCATTTTCCCCAGGTCTCCTCCGGCTTCATCTGCCGATGCCAGGATTCACGTCAACGTGGAAAAGCACACGCGAACTTTGCGTTTTTCTTTGTTTATTTTCCCGGTTTTGTGCACACATGTAACACCACTCTCCAAAGATCGTTGGTAATGGCTGTGTAATTTACTGTTGAGTCACTTTGCCATCACTACCTTACCCATTCCTTGGCCATTGAGGACACCCGCCATCTCCTCTTGCCACGCGGCGCCCTTTCTTTCCCTCCTGGCTTATTCTCCCGAGGGAGAGACCCCGAGACTTGGGGAGGTCTCCTGTTTGAGGTCTCCCGGAGTCCGGGAACCAGAAACGGGTTAGACCCCTTCCCTCCCCGCCTTTCCCTCGTTTCTTTTATGTTTCTCTGATGGAACGCATGTCTGTCTTTGCATCCACAATATACCGCGTAGAGGCTCCCTTTCCAGGACATTGGGAGTGGAGAAATCGAGGGGGGGCAATGGGGCAGGGGCATCCAGCACCCCCAGACACAACCACTGTGGCAGTGCCTGAAGTCCTCGGGTCCTCTGTGGGGTCCAGGGCAGCCGGGAAGCCCGCTTGGCCCGCAGCTTTGCGAAGCGGGCATGCCTGGCTGTGTGTGCATCTTCAGTCCCTGGGTGGGGGAAGGCCCATGGCCCTCCTCAGTTTCCCTCTTTGGCCCCTCCTGTCTGGAAGCCACTTCGTGTCACATGGCCACTTCGCCCCTTGGGCTTTCTCCTCGTGCTGCTGGGACCCTATTGAAGTCCGGACTCACATGGGCCAGTCCCAGAATAGGGCCGGTCCCATTCAGAGACTCACAGATCGACAGCCAAAAGCTAATTAAAATGGAATTCCATTCCTTACTTGTGCCCCTCGGAGATGGCAAAGGAGACCCAATTTATAGCCCTGGCAACCCTTCTCTGGCTCTTTTTTTTTCCTCCCTGGCCTCTCAAACCCTGCCCTCCAGGGCCCCAGATCCCTCAGCTCCGGCGCCAGCCCTGGGGCTCTCCCTGACCCTTTATCTTTAGACTGACCTTACCTTTCCTTCAAATGCTGCATCACCAAAATCCAGGAGCCAGAGGGGCAGAGAGAGACCCTCCGCACTGTTGTGCGGCGTGGGGGCTTGGGTGGGGCGCGGGGACCAGGCTGCGGCCGCGGCTGCAGAAGTGGGTGATCACGTTCCCAAGGCCAGTTCATGCACTGAATCCGAGGGGGCCTCGGAAAGCCTGAGCCGCCATCCCTAGCGCTCTTGAAGCAGAGGCGGAGCGGGCCCTTGGCCGGAATTCTGTCCTGGAGCCCTGGGGTGGGGGTGGGGGGCCTGGAGCACACAGGCTGCCACAGGCCACACCATAGGCACTCCAGAGATGGCCACTGTGGATACTGTCCACACCTGCCCAGGCCTGAATGCACACACACGCCTGCCCGCCTGCAGGGGGAGGGGGGGTGGCAGAGGGTCATGCTCAGGGCAGGCTCCTGGGGTGGCACTCATGACCTCCTCCCTGTGTGTCGGCAGACGGGCACCACCCGGCACATGCCAGACCCAGCCCACCCAGGTGAAGGTGAGGAGCCGCCTCATCCGTTTCGTGCCCAAAGAAAGTAAGTGCCTACCCGGCGAGGGGGGAGCTGCTTGGCCCGAAGCAGCTGGGGGAGGGGCCTTCCAGCTGGCCCTGCATGCCCTTCCTGGGCCCCTATGCCTGGCACTGGGAGGGGCACATGTTACACACTCAGTTAGAGTTGGTGAAGCCCTTTAAACCAGGGTCATGGGTGAGTGACCTCCAGGGGACAAGGAAAAAGGAGAGACGGCCAAGTACACTCGGAGCGCTTGGGGTAGAGACAGCGGATTTATCTGAAGGGAGGTAGGATGGGATGAGTCGTTCCAGGTGCAGGAGCCCCAGGAGGCATTTGCTGGGACCCCCACAGGATGGTTCTGTTTTGCCCAGCTTGGTGGAGAGGGAGGTGGGTGCAAACGCAGGACCTTGAGGGCCGGGCAAGGCCAAAGATGAGGGTCCCTGGCATCCGGGGCCAACGGAAAGGGTAAGTCTTTTCCCCTGGGCTCCAGCTTGGTAGGACTGAAGAGCCAGTGCCGCCAACCATCCGGTTTGCATCCATCTGTCCATCCATCCATCCATCCATCCATCATCTATCCATCCATCCGCTTCCCACGTACATGTGCTTTGTGCTGGGCACATATCTGAGCAAGACAGACCCGGTCCCTGCCTTCTCGGGCTGCAATATACAATCTCCTCATTTGCAAATTTGCGCAAGTTCAGTTCAAAAATTTAAAAGTCACCCTGTAGGCCAAAGGAAACGCTTCAGGGCCTCACCAGTGGGTGGGCTGAGGGGGAGGGGAGCAAGAAGCAGGGGTGGCGGGCTGTTGGACACCTGGCGGTTGGGGTTGACCAGCCCTGAGGAGGCGGTGCCCCCGTAGAGGGAAGCGGGGGGAAGGAACGAGCTTGGGGTTTGGGGACGTTCATTCTAGCTGCAGTCGGTTCCAGGCCTTGGCGAGTTTTTCATTCATTCAGTGGTTTTGGCACTTTCAATAGTCACCCATTCGGTGCCGGATGCTGGGGCCACAGGAAAAGTCAGACCAGGGCCTGTCCTGGCTGAGATGGACAGAAAAGTCACTTATGGTCCCAGGGGTGTTACAGAAGTGTGCGCCAGCCACCGTGGGGACCCAGAGCAGCGCAGGACTGGGGTGGGGGTGGGGTTCCTGGAGGCTGAGGGTTGGGGCCTCGAACGAAGAGGAAGGTCCACTGGGGGTTGGGTGGGGGGTGCAGTCTATGTGGTGGGGCCGGCAGGAGCCAAAGCAGAAGGGAGGCAGCCTGGGGGCCAGGAGTCCTTCCCGGTGGGTGGCCTGGGGGCCAGAGTGCAGGGAGGGGAGGTCTGGCCCCTGTCCCTGTGCTCCTGGCCCTGACCTGCCCGTGGCCTTGAATCAAGACCCTTTCTCAGCCTTCATCTCAGCTGAGGTGGGGTGGGGTGCAGGTTTGGGGTTTGGACTGGTGGCCTTGGGACCCCTCCCCATAGCAATGGCGTGGTCTGGGAGTTTCATCTCTCCTGGCAGTGTCTCATGGAGGGCGAGGTGTAATCTCTGTGGCTGACCAGGGCCAAGTGTGAGGGCCGTGTGCTGCAGGGACACAGAGTCGCCTGCCTCAGCTCCCTATGCCCACTGTATCCAGGCCCGGTGTGGGGGGAGATGGTCAGGGTACCCTGGCCCAGCCCCAGCTCTGGTCTGTGGGCCCCACCCCCAGCCAGCAGCCTGGGAGCCTGGAGGGGGGAACTTCACCCTGGGGGCCCTGCGCCCTCCAGTTCCCATCCCGAGGGTCTGCCTTGGATGAGATGCTCACTGTTTCTCCCCATCAGTGGGGCTCAGCATCCTCACCCCTACTGGAAAGATCGGAACCAGAAAGGGTCCCTTATTCAGAGAAGTCCTCGCAGACATTCCTCCCCTGCCACCTCGCTCATGAGTTAACAGTGTGAGGGTCAGTCCCCCAGCCCTGCTCCTAGACCAGAGATTCCCAGGAGGCCAAGACTAAGGGAAGTGGGGAGACCCCAGCAGCAGACTGGCACCTCCAAGAGGCACCCCATCCTCAGCACCCAGGGCAGAGTGAGAACATCTTTTTGGGGCGGGGGGAGTCTGCATTTCAGGATGGAGAGCCAGGGTGGTCCGGGCGCCTGGGGTTCCTCTGACCGCAGGCTTTTCCTCTGTGCAGAGTTCATCCGGAGGGCAGAGAGCACCCCACGGCCCACAGCACGAGCACCCACCAAGGCGCCCCGCCGCAGCCGCCCCACGGCCGCTCTGCCGGTGCCCACCCCGCGGCCCGC